>NW_028148668.1:0-110268 GCF_965153285.1 Podarcis tiliguerta | reverse complement strand
CCAAAGCCCCGGGGTCACAATTTCAGCAAAATACTGACTTTTGGCAATTCACTCAAAAACGGTCCCAATCGCTTGCAAATGGTCCCCTGAAAGGTTTGGGGGTCGAAACAGAAGGCTTTTTATCACAGGACAAGAAATCAGCCCTCGACAACTTAACCGGTGTAAAAAAGATTTTTTGAAAAAATCCCTAAGCCCCGGGGTCACAATTTCAGCAAATCTCTGACTTTTGGCAATTCACTCAAAAATAGTGCCAAACGCTTGCAAATGCTCACCTGAAAGGTTTGGGAGTCGAAACACAAGGCTTTTTATCACAGGACAAGAAATCAGCCCTCGACCTCTTAACCGGCAGAAAAAGGTTTTTTGAAAAAATCCCTAACCCCCTGGGTCACAATTTCAGCAAAAATCTGACTTTTGGCAATTCACTCGAAAACGGTCCCAATCGCTTGCAAATGCTCCCCTGCAAGGGTAGGGAGTCGAAACAGAAGGCTTTTTATCACAGGACAAGAAATCAGACCTCGACAACTTAACCGGAGGAAAAAGATTTTTTGGAAAAATCCCAAAGCCCCGGGGTCACAATTTCAGCAAAATACTGACTTTTGGCAATTCACTCAAAAACGGTCCCAATCGCTTGCAAATGATCCCCTGAAAGGTTTGCCGGTCGAAACAGAAGGCTTTTTATCACAGGACAAGAAATCAGCCCTCGACAACTTAACCGGTGTTAAATAGATTTTTTGAAAAAATCCCTAAGCCCCGGGGTCACAATTTCAGCAAAAATCTGACTTTTGGCAATTCACTCAAAAACGGTCCCAATCGCTTGCAAATGGTCCCCTGAAAGGTTTCCCGGTCGAAACAGAAGGCTTTTTATCACAGGACAAGAAATCAGCCCTCGACAACTTAACCGGCGGAAAAAAGTTTTTTGAAAAGAATTTCAGGAAAAATCTGAATTTTGGCAATTCACTCAAAAATGGTGCCAAACGCTTGCAAATGCTAACCTGAAAGGGTAGGGAGTCGAAACATAAGGCTTTTTATCACAGGACAAGAAATCAGCCCTCGACAACTTAACCGGAGGAAAAAGATTTTTTGAAAAAATCCCAAAGCCCCGGGGTCACAATTTCAGCAACATACTGACTTTTGGCAATTCACTCAAAAATGGTGCCAAATGCTTGCAAATGCTCCCCCGAAAGGTTTGGGAGTCGAAACAGAAGGCTTTTTATCACAGGACAAGAAATCAGCCCTCGACAACTTAACCGGAGGAAAAAGATTTTTTGAAAAAATCCCTAACCCCCGGGGTCACAATTTCAGCAAAAATCTGACTTTTGGCAATTCACTCAAAAACGGTCCCAATCGCTTGGAAATGGTCCGCTGTAGGGTTTGCCCGTCGAAACAGAAGGCTTTTTATCACAGGACAAGAAATCAGACCTCAACACTTAACCGGAGGAAAAAGATTTTTTGAAAAAATCCCAATTTCAGCAAAATACTGACTTTTGGCAATTCACTCAAAAACAGTCCCAATCGCTTGCAAATGGTCCCCTGAAAGGTTTGCCGGTCGAAACAGAAGGCTTTTTATCACAGGACAAGAAATCAGCCCTCGACAACTTAACCGGTGTTAAATAGATTTTTTGAAAAAATCCCTAAGCCCCGGCGTCACAATTTCAGCAAAAATCTGACTTTTGGCAATTCACTCAAAAACGGTCCCAATCGCTTGCAAATGGTCCGCTGAAAGGTTTGCCAGTCGAAACAGAAGGCTTTTTATCACAGGACAAGAAATCAGCCCTCGACAACTTAACCGGCGGAAAAAGGTTTTTTGGAAAAATCCCTAAGCCCCGGGATCACAATTTCAGCAAAAATCTGACTTTTGGCAATTCACTCAAAAATGGTGCCAAACGCTTGCAAATGCTCCCCTGAAAGGTTTGGGAGTCGAAACAGAAGGCTTTTTATCACAGGACAAGAAATCAGCCCTCGACAACTGAACCGGCGGAAAAAGGTTTTTTGAAAAAATCCCTAAGCCCCGGGGTCACAATTTCAGCAAAAATCTGACTTTTGGCAATTCACTCAGAAATGGTGCCAAACGTTTGGAAATGCTCCCCTGAAAGGTTTGGCGATCGAAAAAGGAGGCTTTTTAACACAGCACAAGAAATCAGCCCTCGACCTTTTAATCGGCGGAAAAAGGTTTTTTGAAAAAATCCCTAACCCCCGGGGTCACAATTTCAGCAAATATCTGACTTTTGGCAATTCACTCAAAAATGGTGCCAAATGCTTGGAAATGCTCCCCCCCAAGGTTTGGGAGGCGAAACAGAAGGCTTTTTATCACAGGACAAGAAATCAGCCCTCAACAACTTAACCGGCGGAAAAAGGTTTTTTGAAAAAATCCCTAACCCCCGGGGTCACAATTTCAGCAAAAATCTCACTTTTGGCAATTCCCTCAAAAACGGTCCCAATCGCTTGCAAATGGTCCCCTGAAAGGTTTGCCGGTCGAAACAGAAGGCTTTTTATCACAGGACAAGAAATCAGCCCTCGACAACTTAACCTGCGGAAAAAGGTTTTTTGAAAAAAATTTCAGGAAAAATCTGACTTTTGGCAATTCACTCAAAAATGGTGCCAAATGCTTGGAAATGCTCCCCCCCAAGGTTTGGGAGTCGAAACAGAAGGCTTTTTATCACAGGACAAGAAATCAGCCCTCTGCAATTTAACCGGCGGAAAAAGTTCTTCTGAAAAAATCCCTAACCCCCGGGGTCACAATTTCAGCAAAAATCTGACTTTTGGTAATTTACTCAAAAACGGTCCCAATCGCTTGCAAATGGTCCCCTGAAAGGTTTGGGGGTCGAAACAGAAGGCTTTTCATCACAGGACAAGAAATCATCCCTCTGTAACTTAACCGGTGGAAAAAGATTTTTTGAAAAAAACCCTAAGCCCTGGGATCACAATTTCAGCAAAAATCGAACTCTTGGCCATTAACTCAGAAATGGTGCCAAATGCTTGCAAATGCCCCCCCGAAAGGTTTGGGAGTAGAAACAGAAGGCTTTTTATGACAGGACAAGAAATCAGCCCTCGACAACTTAACCGGCAGAAAAAGGTTTTTTGAAAAAATCCCTAACCCCCGGGGTCACAATTTCAGCAAAAATCTGACTTTTGGCAATTCACTCAAAAACGGTCCCAATCGCTTGCAAATGGACCCCTGAAAGGTTTGCCGGTCGAAACAGAAGGCTTTTTATCACAGGACAAGAAATCAGCCCTCGACAACTTAACCGGCGGAAAAAGATTTTTGAAAAAAATTTCGGGGAAAATCTGACTTTTGGCAATTCACTCAGAAATGGTGCCAAACGCTTGCAAATGCTCCCCTGAAAGGTTTGCCGGTCGAAACAGAAGGCTTTTTATCACAGGACAAGAAATCAGCCCTCGACAACTTAACCGGCGAAAAAAAGGTTTTTTGAAAAGAATTTCAGCAAAAATCTGACTTTTGGCAATTCACTCAAAAGTGGTGCCAAACGCTTGGAAATGCTCCCCCCCAAGGTCTGGGAGTCGAAACAGAAGGCTTTTTATCACAGGACAAGAAATCAGCCCTCGACAACTAAACCGGCGGAAAAAGGTTTTTTGAATAAATCCCTAAGCCCCGGGGTCACAATTTCAGCAAAAATCTGACTTTTGGCAATTCACTCAGAAATGGTGCCAAACGTTTGGAAATGCTCCCCTGAAAGGTTTGGGAGTCGAAACAGAAGGCTTTTTATCATAGGACAAGAAATCAGCCCTCGACAACTTAACCGGTGGAAAAAGGTTTTTTGAAAAAATCCCTAACCCCCGAGGTCACAATTTCAGCAAAAATCTGACTTTTGGCAATTCACTCAAAATGGTGCCAAATGCTTGGAAATGCTCCCCCCCAAGGTTTGGGAGTTGAAACAGAAGGCTTTTTATCACAGGACAAGAAATCAGCCCTCGACAACTTAACCAACGGAAAAAGTTTTTTTGAAAAAATCCCTAACCCCCGGGGTCACAATTTCAGCAAAAATCTGACTTTTGGCAATTTACTCAAAAACGGTCCCAATCGCTTGCAAATGGTCCCCTGAAAGGGTTGGGGGTCGAAACAGAAGGCTTTTTATCACAGGACAAGAAATCAGCCCTCGACAACTTAACCGGTAGAAAAAGGTTTTTTGAAAAAATCCCTAACCCCCGGGCTCAATATTTCAGCAAAAATCTGACTTTTGGCAATTCACTCAAAATCGGTCCCAATCACTTGCAAATGGTCCCCTGAAAGGTTTGCCGGTCGAAACAGAAGGCTTTTTATCACAGGACAAGAAATCAGCCCTCGACAACTTAACTGGCGGAAAAAGATTTTTTGAAAAAATCCCAAAGTCCCGGGGTCACAATTTCAGCAAAATACTGACTTTGGCAATTCACTCAAAAATGGTGCCAAACGCTTGCAAATGGTCCCCTGAAAGGTTTACCGTTCGAAACAGAAGGGTTTTTATCACAAGACAAGAAATCAGCCCTTGACAACTTAACCGGCGAAAAAAAGGTTTTTTGAAAAGAATTTCAGCAAAAATCTGACTTTTGGCAATTCACTCAAAAGTGGTGCCAAACGCTTGCAAATGCTAACCTGAAAGGGTAGGGAGTCGAAACAGAAGGCTTTTTATCACAGGACAAGAAATCAGCCCTCGACAACTTAACCGGCGGAAAAAGGTTTTTTGAATAGAATTTCAGGAAAAATCTGACTTTTGGCAATTCACTCAAAAATGGTGCCAAACGCTTGCAAATGCTAACCTGAAAGGGTAGGGAGTCGAAACAGAAGGCTTTTTATCACAGGACAAGAAATCAGCCCTCGACAACTTAACCGGAGGAAAAAGATTTTTTGAAAAAATCCCAAAGCCCCGGGGTCACAATTTCAGCAAAATACTGACTTTTGGCAATTCACTCAAAAATGGTGCCAAATGCTTGCAAATGCTCCCCCGAAAGGTTTGGGAGTCGAAACAGAAGGCTTTTTATCACAGGACAAGAAATCAGCCCTCGACAACTTAACCGGAGGAAAAAGATTTTTTGAAAAAATCCCTAACCCCCGGCGTCACAATTTCAGCAAAAATCTGACTTTTGGCAATTCACTCAAAAACGGTCCCAATCGCTTGCAAATGGTCCGCTGTAGGGTTTGCCCGTCGAAACAGAAGGCTTTTTATCACAGGACAAGAAATCAGACCTCAACAACTTAACCGGAGGAAAAAGATTTTTTGAAAAAATCCCAATTTCAGCAAAATACTGACTTTTGGCAATTCACTCAAAAACAGTCCCAATCGCTTGCAAATGGTCCCCTGAAAGGTTTGCCGGTCGAAACAGAAGGCTTTTTATCACAGGACAAGAAATCAGCCCTCGACAACTTAACCGGTGTTAAATAGATTTTTTGAAAAAATCCCTAAGCCCCGGCGTCACAATTTCAGCAAAAATCTGACTTTTGGCAATTCACTCAAAAACGGTCCCAATCGCTTGCAAATGGTCCGCTGAAAGGTTTGCCGGTCGAAACAGAAGGCTTTTTATCACAGGACAAGAAATCAGCCCTCGACAACTTAACCGGCGGAAAAAGGTTTTTTGGAAAAATCCCTAAGCCCCGGGATCACAATTTCAGCAAAAATCTGACTTTTGGCAATTCACTCAAAAATGGTGCCAAACGCTTGCAAATGCTCCCCTGAAAGGTTTGGGAGTCGAAACAGAAGGCTTTTTATCACAGGACAAGAAATCAGCCCTCGACAACTGAACCGGCGGAAAAAGGTTTTTTGAAAAAATCCCTAACCCCCGGGGTCACAATTTCAGCAAAAATCTCACTTTTGGCAATTCCCTCAAAAACGGTCCCAATCGCTTGCAAATGGTCCCCTGAAAGGTTTGCCGGTCGAAACAGAAGGCTTTTTATCACAGGACAAGAAATCAGCCCTCGACAACTTAACCTGCGGAAAAAGGTTTTTTGAAAAAAATTTCAGGAAAAATCTGACTTTTGGCAATTCACTCAAAAATGGTGCCAAATGCTTGGAAATGCTCCCCCCCAAGGTTTGGGAGTCGAAACAGAAGGCTTTTTATCACAGGACAAGAAATCAGCCCTCTGCAATTTAACCGGCGGAAAAAGTTCTTTTGAAAAAATCCCTAACCCCCGGGGTCACTATTTCAGCAAAAATCTGACTTTTGGTAATTTACTCAAAAACGGTCCCAATCGCTTGCAAATGGTCCCCTGAAAGGTTTGGGGGTCGAAACAGAAGGCTTTTCATCACAGGACAAGAAATCATCCCTCTGTAACTTAACCGGTGGAAAAAGATTTTTTGAAAAAAACCCTAAGCCCTGGGATCACAATTTCAGCAAAAATCGAACTCTTGGCCATTAACTCAGAAATGGTGCCAAATGCTTGCAAATGCCCCCCCGAAAGGTTTGGGAGTAGAAACAGAAGGCTTTTTATGACAGGACAAGAAATCAGCCCTCGACAACTTAACCGGCAGAAAAAGGTTTTTTGAAAAAATCCCTAACCCCCGGGGTCACAATTTCAGCAAAAATCTGACTTTTGGCAATTCACTCAAAAACGGTCCCAATCGCTTGCAAATGGACCCCTGAAAGGTTTGCCGGTCGAAACAGAAGGCTTTTTATCACAGGACAAGAAATCAGCCCTCGACAACTTAACCGGCGGAAAAAGATTTTTGAAAAAAATTTCGGGGAAAATCTGACTTTTGGCAATTCACTCAAAAATGGTGCCAAACGCTTGCAAATGCTCCCCTGAAAGGTTTGCCGGTCGAAACAGAAGGCTTTTTATCACAGGACAAGAAATCAGCCCTCGACAACTTAACCGGCGAAAAAAAGGTTTTTTGAAAAGAATTTCAGCAAAAATCTGACTTTTGGCAATTCACTCAAAAGTGGTGCCAAACGCTTGGAAATGCTCCCCCCCAAGGTCTGGGAGTCGAAACAGAAGGCTTTTTATCACAGGACAAGAAATCAGCCCTCGACAACTAAACCGGCGGAAAAAGGTTTTTTGAATAAATCCCTAAGCCCCGGGGTCACAATTTCAGCAAAAATCTGACTTTTGGCAATTCACTCAGAAATGGTGCCAAACGTTTGGAAATGCTCCCCTGAAAGGTTTGGGAGTCGAAACAGAAGGCTTTTTATCATAGGACGAGAAATCAGCCCTCGACAACTTAACCGGTGGAAAAAGGTTTTTTGAAAAAATCCCTAACCCCCGAGGTCACAATTTCAGCAAAAATCTGACTTTTGGCAATTCACTCAAAAATGGTGCCAAATGCTTGGAAATGCTCCCCCCCAAGGTTTGGGAGTTGAAAGAGAAGGCTTTTTATCACAGGACAAGAAATCAGCCCTCGACAACTTAACCGACGGAAAAAGTTTTTTTGAAAAAATCCCTAACCCCCGGGGTCACAATTTCAGCAAAATACTGACTTTTGGCAATTTACTCAAAAACGGTCCCAATCGCTTGCAAATGGTCCCCTGAAAGGTTTGCCGGTCGAAACAGAAGGCTTTTTATCACAGGACAAGAAATCAGCCCTCGACAACTTAACTGGCGGAAAAAGATTTTTTGAAAAAATCCCAAAGCCCCGGGGTCACAATTTCAGCAAAATACTGACTTTTGGCAATTTACTCAAAAACGGTCCCAATCGCTTTCAAATGGTCCCCTGAAAGGGTTGGGGTCGAAACAGAAGGCTTTTTATCACAGGACAAGAAATCAGCCCTCGACAACTTAACCGGTGAAAAAGATTTTTGAAAAAAATTTGGGGGAAATCTGACTTTTGGCAATTCACTCAAAAATGGTTCCAAACACTTGCAAATCCTCCCCTGAAAGGTTTGCCGGTCGAAACAGAAGGCTTTTTATCACAGGACAAGAAATCAGCCCTCGACAACTTAACCGGCGAAAAAAAGGTTTTTTGAAAAGAATTTCAGCAAAAATCTGACTTTTGGCAATTCACTCAAAAGTGGTGCCAAACGCTTGGAAATGCTCCCCCCCAAGGTCTGGGAGTCGAAACAGAAGGCTTTTTATCACAGGACAAGAAATCAGCCCTCGACAACTAAACCGGCGGAAGAAGGTTTTTTGAATAAATCCCTAAGCCCCGGGGTCACAATTTCAGCAAAAATCTGACTTTTGGCAATTCACTCAGAAATGGTGCCAAACGTTTGGAAATGCTCCCCTGAAAGGTTTGGGAGTCGAAACAGAAGGCTTTTTATCATAGGACAAGAAATCAGCCCTCGACAACTTAACCGGTGGAAAAAGGTTTTTTGAAAAAATCCCTAACCCCCGAGGTCACAATTTCAGCAAAAATCTGACTTTTGGCAATTCACTCAAAAATGGTGCCAAATGCTTGGAAATGCTCCCCCCCAAGGTTTGGGAGTTGAAACAGAAGGCTTTTTATCACAGGACAAGAAATCAGCCCTCGACAACTTAACCGACGGAAAAAGTTTTTTTGAAAAAATCCCTAACCCCCGGGGTCACAATTTCAGCAAAAATCTGACTTTTGGCAATTTACTCAAAAACGGTCCCAATCGCTTGCAAATGGTCCCCTGAAAGGTTTGGGGGTCGAAACAGAAGGCTTTTTATCACAGGACAAGAAATCAGCCCTCGACAACTTAACCGGTAGAAAAAGGTTTTTTGAAAAACTCCCTAACCCCCGGGCTCAATATTTCAGCAAAAATCTGACTTTTGGCAATTCACTCAAAAACGGTCCCAATCACTTGCAAATGGTCCCCTGAAAGGTTTGCCGGTCGAAACAGAAGGCTTTTTATCACAGGACAAGAAATCAGCCCTCGACAACTTAACTGGCGGAAAAAGATTTTTTGAAAAAATCCCAAAGCCCCGGGGTCACAATTTCAGCAAAATACTGACTTTTGGCAATTCACTCAAAAATGGTGCCAAACGCTTGCAAATGGTCCCCTGAAAGGTTTACCGTTCGAAACAGAAGGGTTTTTATCACAAGACAAGAAATCAGCCCTTGACAACTTAACCGGCGAAAAAAAGGTTTTTTGAAAAGAATTTCAGCAAAAATCTGACTTTTGGCAATTCACTCAAAAGTGGTGCCAAACGCTTGGAAATGCTCCCCCCCAAGGTCTGGGAGTCGAAACAGAAGGCTTTTTATCACAGGAGAAGAAATCAGCCCTCGACAACTTAACCGGCGGAAAAAGGTTTTTTGAATAGAATTTCAGGAAAAATCTGACTTTTGGCAATTCACTCAAAAATGGTGCCAAACGCTTGCAAATGCTAACCTGAAAGGGTAGGGAGTCGAAACAGAAGGCTTTTTATCACAGGACAAGAAATCAGCCCTCGACAACTTAACCGGAGGAAAAAGATTTTTTGAAAAAATCCCAAAGCCCCGGGGTCACAATTTCAGCAAAAATCTGACTTTTGGCAATTCACTCAAAAACGGTCCCAATCGCTTGCAAATGCTCCCCAGAAAGGTTTGGGAGTCGAAACAGAAGGCTTTTTATCACAGGACAAGAAATCAGCCCTCGACAACTTAACCGGAGGAAAAAGATTTTTTGAAAAAATCCCAATTTCAGCAAAATACTGACTTTTGGCAATTCACTCAAAAACGGTCCCAATCGCTTGCAAATGGTCCCCTGAAAGGTTTGCCGGTCGAAACAGAAGGCTTTTTATCACAGGACAAGAAATCAGCCCTCGACAACTTAACCGGTGTTAAATAGATTTTTTGAAAAAATCCCTAAGCCCCGGGGTCACAATTTCAGCAAAAATCTGACTTTTGGCAATTCACTCAAAAACGGTCCCAATCGCTTGCAAATGGTCCGCTGAAAGGTTTGCCGGTCGAAACGGAAGGCTTTTTATCACAGGACAAGAAATCAGCCCTCGACAACTTAACCGGCGGAAAAAGGTTTTTTGGAAAAATCCCTAAGCCCCGGGATCACAATTTCAGCAAAAATCTGACTTTTGGCAATTCACTCAAAAATGGTGCCAAACGCTTGCAAATGCTCCCCTGAAAGGTTTGGGAGTCGAAACAGAAGGCTTTTTATCACAGGACAAGAAATCAGCCCTCGACAACTGAACCGGCGGAAAAAGGTTTTTTGAAAAAATCCCTAAGCCCCGGGGTCACAATTTCAGCAAAAATCTGACTTTTGGCAATTCACTCAAAAATGGTGCCAAATGCTTGGAAATGCTCCCCCCCAAGGTTTGGGAGGCGAAACAGAAGGCTTTTTATCACAGGACAAGAAATCAGCCCTCAACAACTTAACCGGCGGAAAAGGGTTTTTTGAAAAAATCCCCAACCCCCGGGGTCACAATTTCAGCAAAAATCTCACTTTTGGCAATTCCCTCAAAAACGGTCCCAATCGCTTGCAAATGGTCCCCTGAAAGGTTTGCCGGTCGAAACAGAAGGCTTTTTATCACAGGACAAGAAATCAGCCCTCGACAACTTAACCTGCGGAAAAAGGTTTTTTGAAAAAAATTTCAGGAAAAATCTGACTTTTGGCAATTCACTCAAAAATGGTGCCAAATGCTTGGAAATGCTCCCCCCCAAGGTTTGGGAGTCGAAACAGAAGGCTTTTTATCACAGGACAAGAAATCAGCCCTCTGCAATTTAACCGGCGGAAAAAGTCCTTTTGAAAAAATCCCTAACCCCCGGGGTCACTATTTCAGCAAAAATCTGACTTTTGGTAATTTACACAAAAACGGTCCCAATCGCTTGCAAATGGTCCCCTGAAAGGTTTGGGGGTCGAAACAGAAGGCTTTTCATCACAGGACAAGAAATCATCCCTCTGTAACTTAACCGGCGGAAAAAGATTTTTTGAAAAAAACCCTAAGCCCTGGGATCACAATTTCAGCAAAAATCTGACTCTTGGCCATTAACTCAGAAATGGTGCCAAATGCTTGCAAATGCCCCCCCGAAAGGTTTGGGAGTCGAAACAGAAGGCTTTTTATGACAGGACAAGAAATCAGCCCTCGACAACTTAACCGGCAGAAAAAGGTTTTTTGAAAAAATCCCTAACCCCCGGGGTCACAATTTCAGCAAAAATCTGACTTTTGGCAATTCACTCAAAAACGGTCCCAATCGCTTGCAAATGGACCCCTGAAAGGTTTGCCGGTCGAAACAGAAGGCTTTTTATCACAGGACAAGAAATCAGCCCTCGACAACTTAACCGGCGGAAAAAGATTTTTGAAAAAAATTTCGGGGAAAATCTGACTTTTGGCAATTCACTCAAAAATGGTGCCAAACGCTTGCAAATGCTCCCCTGAAAGGTTTGCCGGTCGAAACAGAAGGCTTTTTATCACAGGACAAGAAATCAGCCCTCGACAACTTAACCGGCGAAAAAAAGGTTTTTTGAAAAGAATTTCAGCAAAAATCTGACTTTTGGCAATTCACTCAAAAGTGGTGCCAAACGCTTGGAAATGCTCCCCCCCAAGGTCTGGGAGTCGAAACAGAAGGCTTTTTATCACAGGACAAGAAATCAGCCCTCGACAACTAAACCGGCGGAAAAAGGTTTTTTGAATAAATCCCTAAGCCCCGGGGTCACAATTTCAGCAAAAATCTGACTTTTGGCAATTCACTCAGAAATGGTGCCAAACGTTTGGAAATGCTCCCCTGAAAGGTTTGGGAGTCGAAACAGAAGGCTTTTTATCATAGGACAAGAAATCAGCCCTCGACAACTTAACCGGTGGAAAAAGGTTTTTTGAAAAAATCCCTAACCCCCGAGGTCACAATTTCAGCAAAAATCTGACTTTTGGCAATTCACTCAAAAATGGTGCCAAATGCTTGGAAATGCTCCCCCCCAAGGTTTGGGAGTTGAAAGAGAAGGCTTTTTATCACAGGACAAGAAATCAGCCCTCGACAACTTAACCGACGGAAAAAGTTTTTTTGAAAAAATCCCTAACCCCCGGGGTCACAATTTCAGCAAAATACTGACTTTTGGCAATTTACTCAAAAACGGTCCCAATCGCTTGCAAATGGTCCCCTGAAAGGTTTGCCGGTCGAAACAGAAGGCTTTTTATCACAGGACAAGAAATCAGCCCTCGACAACTTAACTGGCGGAAAAAGATTTTTTGAAAAAATCCCAAAGCCCCGGGGTCACAATTTCAGCAAAATACTGACTTTTGGCAATTTACTCAAAAACGGTCCCAATCGCTTGCAAATGGTCCCCTGAAAGGGTTGGGGTCGAAACAGAAGGCTTTTTATCACAGGACAAGAAATCAGCCCTCGACAACTTAACCGGTGAAAAAGATTTTTGAAAAAAATTTGGGGGAAATCTGACTTTTGGCAATTCACTCAAAAATGGTTCCAAACGCTTGCAAATCCTCCCCTGAAAGGTTTGCCGGTCGAAACAGAAGGCTTTTTATCACAGGACAAGAAATCAGCCCTCGACAACTTAACCGGCGAAAAAAAGGTTTTTTGAAAAGAATTTCAGCAAAAATCTGACTTTTGGCAATTCACTCAAAAGTGGTGCCAAACGCTTGGAAATGCTCCCCCCCAAGGTCTGGGAGTCGAAACAGAAGGCTTTTTATCACAGGACAAGAAATCAGCCCTCGACAACTAAACCGGCGGAAGAAGGTTTTTTGAATAAATCCCTAAGCCCCGGGGTCACAATTTCAGCAAAAATCTGACTTTTGGCAATTCACTCAGAAATGGTGCCAAACGTTTGGAAATGCTCCCCTGAAAGGTTTGGGAGTCGAAACAGAAGGCTTTTTATCATAGGACAAGAAATCAGCCCTCGACAACTTAACCGGTGGAAAAAGGTTTTTTGAAAAAATCCCTAACCCCCGAGGTCACAATTTCAGCAAAAATCTGACGTTTGGCAATTCACTCAAAAATGGTGCCAAATGCTTGGAAATGCTCCCCCCCAAGGTTTGGGAGTTGAAACAGAAGGCTTTTTATCACAGGACAAGAAATCAGCCCTCGACAACTTAACCGACGGAAAAAGTTTTTTTGAAAAAATCCCTAACCCCCGGGGTCACAATTTCAGCAAAAATCTGACTTTTGGCAATTTACTCAAAAACGGTCCCAATCGCTTGCAAATGGTCCCCTGAAAGGTTTGGGGGTCGAAACAGAAGGCTTTTTATCACAGGACAAGAAATCAGCCCTCGACAACTTAACCGGTAGAAAAAGGTTTTTTGAAAAAATCCCTAACCCCCGGGCTCAATATTTCAGCAAAAATCTGACTTTTGGCAATTCACTCAAAAACGGTCCCAATCACTTGCAAATGGTCCCCTGAAAGGTTTGCCGGTCGAAACAGAAGGCTTTTTATCACAGGACAAGAAATCAGCCCTCGACAACTTAACTGGCGGAAAAAGATTTTTTGAAAAAATCCCAAAGCCCCGGGGTCACAATTTCAGCAAAATACTGACTTTTGGCAATTCACTCAAAAATGGTGCCAAACGCTTGCAAATGGTCCCCTGAAAGGTTTACCGTTCGAAACAGAAGGGTTTTTATCACAAGACAAGAAATCAGCCCTTGACAACTTAACCGGCGAAAAAAAGGTTTTTTGAAAAGAATTTCAGCAAAAATCTGACTTTTGGCAATTCACTCAAAAGTGGTGCCAAACGCTTGGAAATGCTCCCCCCCAAGGTCTGGGAGTCGAAACAGAAGGCTTTTTATCACAGGAGAAGAAATCAGCCCTCGACAACTTAACCGGCGGAAAAAGGTTTTTTGAATAGAATTTCAGGAAAAATCTGACTTTTGGCAATTCACTCAAAAATGGTGCCAAACGCTTGCAAATGCTAACCTGAAAGGGTAGGGAGTCGAAACAGAAGGCTTTTTATCACAGGACAAGAAATCAGCCCTCGACAACTTAACCGGAGGAAAAAGATTTTTTGAAAAAATCCCAAAGCCCCGGGGTCACAATTTCAGCAAAAATCTGACTTTTGGCAATTCACTCAAAAACGGTCCCAATCGCTTGCAAATGCTCCCCAGAAAGGTTTGGGAGTCGAAACAGAAGGCTTTTTATCACAGGACAAGAAATCAGCCCTCGACAACTTAACCGGAGGAAAAAGATTTTTTGAAAAAATCCCAATTTCAGCAAAATACTGACTTTTGGCAATTCACTCAAAAACGGTCCCAATCGCTTGCAAATGGTCCCCTGAAAGGTTTGCCGGTCGAAACAGAAGGCTTTTTATCACAGGACAAGAAATCAGCCCTCGACAACTTAACCGGTGTTAAATAGATTTTTTGAAAAAATCCCTAAGCCCCGGGGTCACAATTTCAGCAAAAATCTGACTTTTGGCAATTCACTCAAAAACGGTCCCAATCGCTTGCAAATGGTCCGCTGAAAGGTTTGCCGGTCGAAACGGAAGGCTTTTTATCACAGGACAAGAAATCAGCCCTCGACAACTTAACCGGCGGAAAAAGGTTTTTTGGAAAAATCCCTAAGCCCCGGGATCACAATTTCAGCAAAAATCTGACTTTTGGCAATTCACTCAAAAATGGTGCCAAACGCTTGCAAATGCTCCCCTGAAAGGTTTGGGAGTCGAAACAGAAGGCTTTTTATCACAGGACAAGAAATCAGCCCTCGACAACTGAACCGGCGGAAAAAGGTTTTTTGAAAAAATCCCTAAGCCCCGGGGTCACAATTTCAGCAAAAATCTGACTTTTGGCAATTCACTCAAAAATGGTGCCAAATGCTTGGAAATGCTCCCCCCCAAGGTTTGGGAGGCGAAACAGAAGGCTTTTTATCACAGGACAAGAAATCAGCCCTCAACAACTTAACCGGCGGAAAAAGGTTTTTTGAAAAAATCCCCAACCCCCGGGGTCACAATTTCAGCAAAAATCTCACTTTTGGCAATTCCCTCAAAAACGGTCCCAATCGCTTGCAAATGGTCCCCTGAAAGGTTTGCCGGTCGAAACAGAAGGCTTTTTATCACAGGACAAGAAATCAGCCCTCGACAACTTAACCTGCGGAAAAAGGTTTTTTGAAAAAAATTTCAGGAAAAATCTGACTTTTGGCAATTCACTCAAAAATGGTGCCAAATGCTTGGAAATGCTCCCCCCCAAGGTTTGGGAGTCGAAACAGAAGGCTTTTTATCACAGGACAAGAAATCAGCCCTCTGCAATTTAACCGGCGGAAAAAGTTCTTTTGAAAAAATCCCTAACCCCCGGGGTCACTATTTCAGCAAAAATCTGACTTTTGGTAATTTACACAAAAACGGTCCCAATCGCTTGCAAATGGTCCCCTGAAAGGTTTGGGGGTCGAAACAGAAGGCTTTTCATCACAGGACAAGAAATCATCCCTCTGTAACTTAACCGGCGGAAAAAGATTTTTTGAAAAAAACCCTAAGCCCTGGGATCACAATTTCAGCAAAAATCTGACTCTTGGCCATTAACTCAGAAATGGTGCCAAATGCTTGCAAATGCCCCCCCGAAAGGTTTGGGAGTCGATACAGAAGGCTTTTTATGACAGGACAAGAAATCAGCCCTCGACAACTTAACCGGCAGAAAAAGGTTTTTTGAAAAAATCCCTAACCCCCGGGGTCACAATTTCAGCAAAAATCTGACTTTTGGCAATTCACTCAAAAACGGTCCCAATCGCTTGCAAATGGACCCCTGAAAGGTTTGCCGGTCGAAACAGAAGGCTTTTTATCACAGGACAAGAAATCAGCCCTCGACAACTTAACCGGCGGAAAAAGATTTTTGAAAAAAATTTCGGGGAAAATCTGACTTTTGGCAATTCACTCAAAAATGGTGCCAAACGCTTGCAAATGCTCCCCTGAAAGGTTTGCCGGTCGAAACAGAAGGCTTTTTATCACAGGACAAGAAATCAGCCCTCGACAACTTAACCGGCGAAAAAAAGGTTTTTTGAAAAGAATTTCAGCAAAAATCTGACTTTTGGCAATTCACTCAAAAGTGGTGCCAAACGCTTGGAAATGCTCCCCCCCAAGGTCTGGGAGTCGAAACAGAAGGCTTTTTATCACAGGACAAGAAATCAGCCCTCGACAACTAAACCGGCGGAAAAAGGTTTTTTGAATAAATCCCTAAGCCCCGGGGTCACAATTTCAGCAAAAATCTGACTTTTGGCAATTCACTCAGAAATGGTGCCAAACGTTTGGAAATGCTCCCCTGAAAGGTTTGGGAGTCGAAACAGAAGGCTTTTTATCATAGGACAAGAAATCAGCCCTCGACAACTTAACCGGTGGAAAAAGGTTTTTTGAAAAAATCCCTAACCCCCGAGGTCACAATTTCAGCAAAAATCTGACTTTTGGCAATTCACTCAAAAATGGTGCCAAATGCTTGGAAATGCTCCCCCCCAAGGTTTGGGAGTTGAAACAGAAGGCTTTTTATCACAGGACAAGAAATCAGCCCTCGACAACTTAACCGACGGAAAAAGTTTTTTTGAAAAAATCCCTAACCCCGGGGTCACAATTTCAGCAAAAATCTGACTTTTGGCAATTTACTCAAAAACGGTCCCAATCGCTTGCAAATGGTCCCCTGAAAGGTTTGGGGGTCGAAACAGAAGGCTTTTTATCACAGGACAAGAAATCAGCCCTCGACAACTTAACCGGTAGAAAAAGGTTTTTTGAAAAAATCCCTAACCCCCGGGCTCAATATTTCAGCAAAAATCTGACTTTTGGCAATTCACTCAAAAACGGTCCCAATCACTTGCAAATGGTCCCCTGAAAGGTTTGCCGGTCGAAACAGAAGGCTTTTTATCACAGGACAAGAAATCAGCCCTCGACAACTTAACTGGCGGAAAAAGATTTTTTGAAAAAATCCCAAAGCCCCGGGGTCACAATTTCAGCAAAATACTGACTTTTGGCAATTCGCTCAAAAATGGTGCCAAACGCTTGCAAATGGTCCCCTGAAAGGTTTACCGTTCGAAACAGAAGGGTTTTTATCACAAGACAAGAAATCAGCCCTTGACAACTTAACCGGCGAAAAAAAGGTTTTTTGAAAAGAATTTCAGCAAAAATCTGACTTTTGGCAATTCACTCAAAAGTGGTGCCAAACGCTTGGAAATGTTCCCCCCCAAGGTCTGGGAGTCGAAACAGAAGGCTTTTTATCACAGGAGAAGAAATCAGCCCTCGACAACTTAACCGGCGGAAAAAGGTTTTTTGAAAAAATCCCTAACCCCCGGGGTCACCATTTCAGCAAAAATCTGACTTTTGGCAATTGACTCAAAAACGGTCCCAATCGCTTGCAAATGGTCCCCTGAAAGGTTTGCCGGTCGAAACAGAAGGCTTTTTATCACAGGACAAGAAATCAGCCCTCGACAACTTAACCGGTGGAAACAGATTTTTTGAAAAAATCCCAAAGCCCCGTGGTCACAATTTCAGCAAAATACTGACTTTTGGCAATTCACTCAAAAATGGTGCCAAACGCTTGCAAATTCTCCCCCGAAAGGTTTGGGAGTCGAAACAGAAGGCTTTTTATCACAGGACAAGAAATCAGCCCTCGACAACTTAACCGGTAGAAAAAGGTTTTTTGAAAAAATCCCTAACCCCCCCGGGCTCAATATTTCAGCAAAAATCTGACTTTTGGCAATTCACACAAAAACGGTCCCAATTGCTTGCAAATGCTCCCCTGAAAGGTTTGCCGGTCGAAATAGAAGGCTTTTTTCACAGGACAAGAAATCAGCCCTCGACAACTTAACTGGCGGAAAAAGATTTTTGAAAAAAATTTCGGGAAAAATCTGACTTTTGGCAATTCACTCAAAAATGGTGCCAAACGCTTGCAAATGCTCCCCTGAAAGGTTTGCCGGTCGAAACAGAAGGCTTTTTATCACAGGACAAGAAATCAGCCCTCGACAACTAAACCGGCGGAAAAAGGTTTTTTGAAAAAATCCCTAACCCCCGGGGTCACAATTTCAGCAAAAATCTGACTTTTGGCAATTCACTCAGAAATGGTGCCAAACGTTTGGAAATGCTCCCCTGAAAGGTTTGGGAGTCGAAACAGAAGGCTTTTTATCATAGGAGAAGAAATCAGCCCTCGACAACTTAACCGGCGGAAAAAGGTTTTTTGAAAAAATCCCTAACCCCCGAGGTCACAATTTCAGCAAAAATCTGACTTTTGGCAATTCACTCAAAAATGGTGCCAAACGCTTGCAAATGCTCCCCTGAAAGGTTTGGGAGTCGAAACAGAAGGCTTTTTATCACAGGACAAGAAATCAGCCCTCGACAACTGAACCGGCGGAAAAAGGTTTTTTGAAAAAATCCCTAAGCCCCGGGGTCACAATTTCAGCAAAAATCTGACTTTTGGCAATTCACTCAGAAATGGTGCCAAACGTTTGGAAATGCTCCCCTGAAAGGTTTGGCGATCGAAAAAGGAGGCTTTTTAACACAGCACAAGAAATCAGCCCTCGACAACTTAATCGGCGGAAAAAGGCTTTTTGAAAAAATCCCTAACCCCCGGGGTCACAATTTCAGCAAATATCTGACTTTTGGCAATTCACTCAAAAATGGTGCCAAATGCTTGGAAATGCTCCCCCCCCCCAAGGTTTGGAGGCGAAACAGAAGGCTTTTTATCACAGGACAAGAAATCAGCCCTCAACAACTTAACCGGCGGAAAAAGGTTTTTTGAAAAAATCCCTAACCCCCGGGGTCACAATTTCAGCAAAAATCTGACTTTTGGCAATTCCCTCAAAAACGGTCCCAATCGCTTGCAAATGGTCCCCTGAAAGGTTTGCCGGTCGAAACAGAAGGCTTTTTATCACAGGACAAGAAATCAGCCCTCGACAACTTAACCTGCGGAAAAAGGTTTTTTGAAAAAAATTTCAGGAAAAATCTGACTTTTAGCAATTCACTCAAAAATGGTGCCAAATGCTTGGAAATGCTCCCCCCCAAGGTTTGGGAGTCGAAACAGAAGGCTTTTTATCACAGGACAAGAAATCAGCCCTCGACAACTTAACCGGCGGAAAAAGGTTTTTTGGAAAAATCCCTAAGCCCCGGGATCACAATTTCAGCAAAAATCTGACTTTTGGCAATTCACTCAAAAATGGTGCCAAACGCTTGCAAATGCTCCCCTGAAAGGTTTGGGAGTCGAAACAGAAGGCTTTTTATCACAGGACAAGAAATCAGCCCTCGACAACTGAACCGGCGGAAAAAGGTTTTTTGAAAAAATCCCTAAGCCCCGGGGTCACAATTTCAGCAAAAATCTGACTTTTGGCAATTCACTCAGAAATGGTGCCAAACGTTTGGAAATGCTCCCCTGAAAGGTTTGGCGATCGAAAAAGGAGGCTTTTTAACACAGCACAAGAAATCAGCCCTCGACAACTTAATCGGCGGAAAAAGGTTTTTTGAAAAAATCCCTAACCCCCGGGGTCACAATTTCAGCAAATATCTGACTTTTGGCAATTCACTCAAAAATGGTGCCAAATGCTTGGAAATGCTCCCCCCCCCCCCCAAGGTTTGGAGGCGAAACAGAAGGCTTTTTATCACAGGACAAGAAATCAGCCCTCAACAACTTAACCGGCGGAAAAAGATTTTTTGAAAAAATCCCTAACCCCCGGGGTCACAATTTCAGCAAAAATCTGACTTTTGGCAATTCCCTCAAAAACGGTCCCAATCGCTTGCAAATGGTCCCCTGAAAGGTTTGCCGGTCGAAACAGAAGGCTTTTTATCACAGGACAAGAAATCAGCCCTCGACAACTTAACCTGCGGAAAAAGGTTTTTTGAAAAAAATTTCAGGAAAAATCTGACTTTTAGCAATTCACTCAAAAATGGTGCCAAATGCTTGGAAATGCTCCCCCCCAAGGTTTGGGAGTCGAAACAGAAGGCTTTTTATCACAGGACAAGAAATCAGCCCTCGACAACTTAACCGGCGGAAAAAGGTTTTTTGGAAAAATCCCTAAGCCCCGGGATCACAATTTCAGCAAAAATCTGACTTTTGGCAATTCACTCAAAAATGGTGCCAAACGCTTGCAAATGCTCCCCTGAAAGGTTTGGGAGTCGAAACAGAAGGCTTTTTATCACAGGACAAGAAATCAGCCCTCGACAACTGAACCGGCGGAAAAAGGTTTTTTGACAAAATCCCTAAGCCCCGGGGTCACAATTTCAGCAAAAATCTGACTTTTGGCAATTCACTCAGAAATGGTGCCAAACGTTTGGAAATGCTCCCCTGAAAGGTTTGGCGATCGAAAAAGGAGGCTTTTTAACACAGCACAAGAAATCAGCCCTCGACAACTTAATCGGCGGAAAAAGGTTTTTTGAAAAAATCCCTAACCCCCGGGGTCACAATTTCAGCAAATATCTGACTTTTGGCAATTCACTCAAAAATGGTGCCAAATGCTTGGAAATGCTCCCCCCCCCAAGGTTTGGAGGCGAAACAGAAGGCTTTTTATCACAGGACAAGAAATCAGCCCTCAACAACTTAACCGGCGGAAAAAGGTTTTTTGAAAAAATCCCTAACCCCCGGGGTCACAATTTCAGCAAAAATCTGACTTTTGGCAATTCCCTCAAAAACGGTCCCAATCGCTTGCAAATGGTCCCCTGAAAGGTTTGCCGGTCGAAACAGAAGGCTTTTTATCACAGGACAAGAAATCAGCCCTCGACAACTTAACCTGCGGAAAAAGGTTTTTTGAAAAAAATTTCAGGAAAAATCTGACTTTTAGCGATTCACTCAAAAATGGTGCCAAATGCTTGGAAATGCTCCCCCCCAAGGTTTGGGAGTCGAAACAGAAGGCTTTTTATCACAGGACAAGAAATCAGCCCTCGACAACTTAACCGGCGGAAAAAGGTTTTTTTGGAAAAATCCCTAAGCCCCGGGATCACAATTTCAGCAAAAATCTGACTTTTGGCAATTCACTCAAAAATGGTGCCAAACGCTTGCAAATGCTCCCCTGAAAGGTTTGGGAGTCGAAACAGAAGGCTTTTTATCACAGGACAAGAAATCAGCCCTCGACAACTGAACCGGCGGAAAAAGGTTTTTTGAAAAAATCCCTAAGCCCCGGGGTCACAATTTCAGCAAAAATCTGACTTTTGGCAATTCACTCAGAAATGGTGCCAAACGTTTGGAAATGCTCCCCTGAAAGGTTTGGCGATCGAAAAAGGAGGCTTTTTAACACAGCACAAGAAATCAGCCCTCGACAACTTAATCGGCGGAAAAAGGTTTTTTGAAAAAATCCCTAACCCCCGGGGTCACAATTTCAGCAAATATCTGACTTTTGGCAATTCACTCAAAAATGGTGCCAAATGCTTGGAAATGCTCCCCCCCAAGGTTTGGGTGTCGAAACAGAAGGCTTTTTATCACAGGACAAGAAATCAGCCCTCTGCAATTTAACCGGCGGAAAAAGTTCTTTTGAAAAAATCCCTAACCCCCGGGGTCACAATTTCAGCAAAAATCTGACTTTTGGTAATTTACTCAAAAACGGTCCCAATCGCTTGCAAATGGTCCCCTGAAAGGTTTGCCGGTCGAAACAGAAGGCTTTTTATCACAGGACAAGAAATCAGCCCTCGACAACTTAACCTGCGGAAAAAGGTTTTTTGAAAAAAATTTCAGGAAAAATCTGACTTTTGGCAATTCACTCAAAAATGGTGCCAAATGCTTGGAAATGCTCCCCCCCAAGGTTTGGGTGTCGAAACAGAAGGCTTTTTATCACAGGACAAGAAATCAGCCCTCTGCAATTTAACCGGCGGAAAAAGTTCTTTTGAAAAAATCCCTAACCCCCGGGGTCACAATTTCAGCAAAAATCTGACTTTTGGTAATTTACTCAAAAACGGTCCCAATCGCTTGCAAATGGTCCCCTGAAAGGTTTGCCGGTCGAAACAGAAGGCTTTTTATCACAGGACAAGAAATCAGCCCTCGACAACTTAACCGGTAGAAAAAGGTTTTTTGAAAAAATCCCTAACCCCCGGGCTCAATATTTCAGCAAAAATCTGACTTCTGGCAATTCACTCAAAAACGGTTCCAAATGCTTGCAAATGGTCCCCTGAAAGGTTTACCGTTCGAAACAGAAGGGTTTTTATCACAAGACAAGAAATCAGCCCTTGACAACTTAACCGGCGAAAAAAAGGTTTTTTGAAAAGAATTTCAGCAAAAATCTGACTTTTGGCAATTCACTCAAAAGTGGTGCCAAACGCTTGGAAATGCTCCCCCCCAAGGTCTGGGAGTCGAAACAGAAGGCTTTTTATCACAGGAGAAGAAATCAGCCCTCGACAACTTAACCGGCGGAAAAAGGTTTTTTGAATAGAATTTCAGGAAAAATCTGACTTTTGGCAATTCACTCAAAAATGGTGCCAAACGCTTGCAAATGCTAACCTGAAAGGGTAGGGAGTCGAAACAGAAGGCTTTTTATCACAGGACAAGAAATCAGCCCTCGACAACTTAACCGGAGGAAAAAGATTTTTTGAAAAAATCCCAAAGCCCCGGGGTCACAATTTCAGCAAAATACTGACTTTTGGCAATTCACTCAAAAATGGTGCCAAATGCTTGCAAATGCTCCCCCGAAAGGTTTGGGAGTCGAAACAGAAGGCTTTTTATCACAGGACAAGAAATCAGCCCTCGACAACTTAACCGGAGGAAAAAGATTTTTTGAAAAAATCAAAAAAAATCAAAAAATCAAAAAAAATCAAAAAAAATCAACCCCGGGGTCACAATTTCAGCAAAAATCTGACTTTTGGCAATTCACTCAAAAACGGTCCCAATCGCTTGCAAATGGTCCGCTGTAGGGTTTGCCCGTCGAAACAGAAGGCTTTTTATCACAGGACAAGAAATCAGACCTCAACAACTTAACCGGAGGAAAAAGATTTTTTTGAAAAAATCCCAATTTCAGCAAAATACTGACTTTTGGCAATTCACTCAAAAACGGTCCCAATCGCTTGCAAATGGTCCCCTGAAAGGTTTGCCGGTCGAAACAGAAGGCTTTTTATCACAGGACAAGAAATCAGCCCTCGACAACTTAACCAGTGTTAAATAGATTTTTTGAAAAAATCCCTAAGCCCCGGGGTCACAATTTCAGCAAAAATCTGACTTTTGGCAATTCACTCAAAAACGGTCCCAATCGCTTGCAAATGGTCCGCTGAAAGGTTTGCCGGTCGAAACAGAAGGCTTTTTATCACAGGACAAGAAATCAGCCCTCGACAACTTAACCGGCGGAAAAAGGTTTTTTGGAAAAATCCCTAAGCCCCGGGATCACAATTTCAGCAAAAATCTGACTTTTGGCAATACACTCAAAAATGGTGCCAAACGCTTGCAAATGCTCCCCTGAAAGGTTTGGGAGTCGAAACAGAAGGCTTTTTATCACAGGACAAGAAATCAGCCCTCGACAACTGAACCGGCGGAAAAAGGTTTTTTGAAAAAATCCCTAAGCCCCGGGGTCACAATTTCAGCAAAAATCTGACTTTTGGCAATTCACTCAGAAATGGTGCCAAACGTTTGGAAATGCTCCCCTGAAAGGTTTGGCGATCGAAAAAGGAGGCTTTTTAACACAGCACAAGAAATCAGCCCTCGACCTTTTAATCGGCGGAAAAAGGTTTTTTGAAAAAATCCCTAACCCCCGGGGTCACAATTTCAGCAAATATCTGACTTTTGGCAATTCACTCAAAAATGGTGCCAAATGCTTGGAAATGCTCCCCCCCAAGGTTTGGGAGGCGAAACAGAAGGCTTTTTATCACAGGACAAGAAATCAGCCCTCAACAACTTAACCGGCGGAAAAAGGTTTTTTGAAAAAATCCCTAACCCCCGGGGTCACAATTTCAGCAAAAATCTCACTTTTGGCAATTCCCTCAAAAACGGTCCCAATCGCTTGCAAATGGTCCCCTGAAAGGTTTGCCGGTCGAAACAGAAGCTTTTTATCACAGGACAAGAAATGAGCCCTCGACAACTTAACCTGCGGAAAAAGGTTTTTTGAAAAAAATTTCAGGAAAAATCTGACTTTTGGCAATTCACTCAAAAATGGTGCCAAATGCTTGGAAATGCTCCCCCCCAAGGTTTAGGAGTCGAAACAGAAGGCTTTTTATCACAGGACAAGAAATCAGCCCTCTGCAATTTAACCGGCGGAAAAAGTTCTTTTGAAAAAATCCCTAACCCCCGGGGTCACAATTTCAGCAAAAATCTGACTTTTGGTAATTTACTCAAAAACGGTCCCAATCGCTTGCAAATGGTCCCCTGAAAGGTTTGGGGGTCGAAACAGAAGGCTTTTCATCACAGGACAAGAAATCATCCCTCTGTAACTTAACCGGTGGAAAAAGATTTTTTGAAAAAAACCCTAAGCCCTGGGATCACAATTTCAGCAAAAATCTGACTCTTGGCCATTAACTCAGAAATGGTGCCAAATGCTTGCAAATGCCCCCCCGAAAGGTTTGGGAGTCGAAACAGAAGGCTTTTTATCACAGGACAAGAAATCAGCCCTCGACAACTTAACCGGCAGAAAAAGGTTTTTTGAAAAAATCCCTAACCCCCGGGGTCACAATTTCAGCAAAAATCTGACTTTTGGCAATTCACTCAAAACTGGTCCCAATCGCTTGCAAATGGACCCCTGAAAGGTTTGCCGGTCGAAACAGAAGGCTTTTTATCACAGGACAAGAAATCAGCCCTCGACAACTTAACCGGCGGAAAATGATTTTTGAAAAAAATTTCGGGGAAAATCTGACTTTTGGCAATTCACTCAAAAATGGTGCCAAACGCTTGCAAATGCTCCCCTGAAAGTTTTGCCGGTCGAAACAGAAGGCTTTTTATCACAGGACAAGAAATCAGCCCTCGACAACTTAACCGGCGAAAAAAAGGTTTTTTGAAAAGAATTTCAGCAAAAATCTGACTTTTGGCAATTCACTCAAAAGTGGTGCCAAACGCTTGGAAATGCTCCCCCCCAAGGTCTGGGAGTCGAAACAGAAGGCTTTTTATCACAGGACAAGAAATCAGCCCTCGACAACTAAACCGGCGGAAAAAGGTTTTTTGAATAAATCCCTAAGCCCCGGGGTCACAATTTCAGCAAAAATCTGACTTTTGGCAATTCACTCAGAAATGGTGCCAAACGTTTGGAAATGCTCCCCTGAAAGGTTTGGGAGTCGAAACAGAAGGCTTTTTATCATAGGACAAGAAATCAGCCCTCAACAACTTAACCGGTGGAAAAAGGTTTTTTGAAAAAATCCCTAACCCCCGAGGTCACAATTTCAGCAAAAATCTGACTTTTGGCAATTCACTCAAAAATGGTGCCAAATGCTTGGAAATGCTCCCCCCCAAGGTTTGGGAGTTGAAACAGAAGGCTTTTTATCACAGGACAAGAAATCAGCCCTCGACAACTTAACCGACGGAAAAAGTTTTTTTGAAAAAATCCCTAACCCCCGGGGTCACAATTTCAGCAAAAATCTGACTTTTGGCAATTTACTCAAAAACGGTCCCAATCGCTTGCAAATGGTCCCCTGAAAGGTTTGGGGGTCGAAACAGAAGGCTTTTTATCACAGGACAAGAAATCAGCCCTCGACAACTTAACCGGTAGAAAAAGGTTTTTTGAAAAAATCCCTAACCCCCGGGCTCAATATTTCAGCAAAAATCTGACTTTTGGCAATTCACTCAAAAACGGTCCCAATCACTTGCAAATGGTCCCCTGAAAGGTTTGCCGGTCGAAACAGAAGGCTTTTTATCACAGGACAAGAAATCAGCCCTCGACAACTTAACTGGCGGAAAAAGATTTTTTGAAAAAATCCCAAAGCCCCGGGGTCACAATTTCAGCAAAATACTGACTTTTGGCAATTCGCTCAAAAATGGTGCCAAACGCTTGCAAATGGTCCCCTGAAAGGTTTACCGTTCGAAACAGAAGGGTTTTTATCACAAGACAAGAAATCAGCCCTTGACAACTTAACCGGCGAAAAAAAGGTTTTTTGAAAAGAATTTCAGCAAAAATCTGACTTTTGGCAATTCACTCAAAAGTGGTGCCAAACGCTTGGAAATGCTCCCCCCCAAGGTCTGGGAGTCGAAACAGAAGGCTTTTTATCACAGGAGAAGAAATCAGCCCTCGACAACTTAACCGGCGGAAAAAGGTTTTTTGAAAAAATCCCTAACCCCCGGGGTCACCATTTCAGCAAAAATCTGACTTTTGGCAATTGACTCAAAAACGGTCCCAATCGCTTGCAAATGGTCCCCTGAAAGGTTTGCCGGTCGAAACAGAAGGCTTTTTATCACAGGACAAGAAATCAGCCCTCGACAACTTAACCGGTGGAAACAGATTTTTTGAAAAAATCCCAAAGCCCCGTGGTCACAATTTCAGCAAAATACTGACTTTTGGCAATTCACTCAAAAATGGTGCCAAACGCTTGCAAATTCTCCACCGAAAGGTTTGGGAGTCGAAACAGAAGGCTTTTTATCACAGGACAAGAAATCAGCCCTCGACAACTTAACCGGTAGAAAAAGGTTTTTTAAAAAATCCCTAACCCCCCCGGGCTCAATATTTCAGCAAAAATCTGACTTTTGGCAATTCACACAAAAACGGTCCCAATTGCTTGCAAATGGTCCCCTGAAAGGTTTGCCGGTCGAAACAGAAGGCTTTTTATCACAGGACAAGAAATCAGCCCTCGACAACTTAACTGGCGGAAAAAGATTTTTGAAAAAAATTTCGGGAAAAATCTGACTTTTGGCAATTCACGCAAAAATGGTGCCAAACGCTTGCAAATGCTCCCCTGAAAGGTTTGCCGGTCGAAACAGAAGGCTTTTTATCACAGGACAAGAAATCAGCCCTCGACAACTAAACCGGCGGAAAAAGGTTTTTTGAAAAAATCCCTAACCCCCGGGGTCACAATTTCAGCAAAAATCTGACTTTTGGCAATTCACTCAGAAATGGTGCCAAACGTTTGGAAATGCTCCCCTGAAAGGTTTGGGAGTCGAAACAGAAGGCTTTTTATCATAGGAGAAGAAATCAGCCCTCGACAACTTAACCGGCGGAAAAAGGTTTTTTGAAAAAATCCCTAACCCCCGAGGTCACAATTTCAGCAAAAATCTGACTTTTGGCAATTCACTCAAAAATGGTGCCAAACGCTTGCAAATGCTCCCCTGAAAGGTTTGGGAGTCGAAACAGAAGGCTTTTTATCACAGGACAAGAAATCAGCCCTCGACAACTGAACCGGCGGAAAAAGGTTTTTTGAAAAAATCCCTAAGCCCCGGGGTCACAATTTCAGCAAAAATCTGACTTTTGGCAATTCACTCAGAAATGGTGCCAAACGTTTGGAAATGCTCCCCTGAAAGGTTTGGCGATCGAAAAAGGAGGCTTTTTAACACAGCACAAGAAATCAGCCCTCGACAACTTAATCGGCGGAAAAAGGTTTTTTGAAAAAATCCCTAACCCCCGGGGTCACAATTTCAGCAAATATCTGACTTTTGGCAATTCACTCAAAAATGGTGCCAAATGCTTGGAAATGCTCCCCCCCCCCCCAAGGTTTGGAGGCGAAACAGAAGGCTTTTTATCACAGGACAAGAAATCAGCCCTCAACAACTTAACCGGCGGAAAAAGGTTTTTTGAAAAAATCCCTAACCCCGAGGGTCACAATTTCAGCAAAAATCTGACTTTGGGCAATTCCCTCAAAAACGGTCCCAATCGCTTGCAAATGGTCCCCTGAAAGGTTTGCCGGTCGAAACAGAAGGCTTTTTATCACAGGACAAGAAATCAGCCCTCGACAACTTAACCTGCGGAAAAAGGTTTTTTGAAAAAAATTTCAGGAAATATCTGACTTTTAGCAATTCACTCAAAAATGGTGCCAAATGCTTGGAAATGCTCCCCCCCAAGGTTTGGGAGTCGAAACAGAAGGCTTTTTATCACAGGACAAGAAATCAGCCCTCGACAACTGAACCGGCGGAAAAAGGTTTTTTGAAAAAATCCCTAAGCCCCGGGGTCACAATTTCAGCAAAAATCTGACTTTTGGCAATTCACTCAGAAATGGTGCCAAACGTTTGGAAATGCTCCCCTGAAAGGTTTGGCGATCGAAAAAGGAGGCTTTTTAACACAGCACAAGAAATCAGCCCTCGACAACTTAATCGGCGGAAAAAGGTTTTTTGAAAAAATCCCTAACCCCCGGGGTCACAATTTCAGCAAATATCTGACTTTTGGCAATTCACTCAAAAATGGTGCCAAATGCTTGGAAATGCTCCCCCCCCCCCCAATGTTTGGAGGCGAAACAGAAGGCTTTTTATCACAGGACAAGAAATCAGCCCTCAACAACTTAACCGGCGGAAAAAGGTTTTTTGAAAAAATCCCTAACCCCCGGGGTCACAATTTCAGCAAAAATCTGACTTTTGGCAATTCCCTCAAAAACGGTCCCAATCGATTGCAAATGGTCCCCTGAAAGGTTTGCCGGTCGAAACAGAAGGCTTTTTATCACAGGACAAGAAATCAGCCCTCGACAACTTAACCTGCGGAAAAAGGTTTTTTGAAAAAAATTTCAGGAAAAATCTGACTTTTGGCAATTCACTCAAAAATGGTGCCAAATGCTTGGAAATGCTCCCCCCCAAGGTTTGGGAGTCGAAACAGAAGGCTTTTTATCACAGGACAAGAAATCAGCCCTCTGCAATTTAACCGGCGGAAAAAGTTCTTTTGAAAAAATCCCTAACCCCCGGGGTCACAATTTCAGCAAAAATCTGACTTTTGGTAATTTACTCAAAAACGGTCCCAATCGCTTGCAAATGGTCCCCTGAAAAGTTTGGGGGTCGAAACAGAAGGCTTTTCATCCCAGGACAAGAAATCATCCCTCTGTAACTTAACCGGTGGAAAAAGATTTTTTGAAAAAAACCCTAAGCCCTGGGATCACAATTTCAGCAAAAATCTGACTCTTGGCCATTAACTCAGAAATGGTGCCAAATGCTTGCAAATGCCCCCCCCGAAAGGTTTGGGAGTCGAAACAGAAGGCTTTTTATCACAGGACAAGAAATCAGCCCTCGACAACTTAACCGGCAGAAAAAGGTTTTTTGAAAAAATCCCTAACCCCCGGGGTCACAATTTCAGCAAAAATCTGACTTTTCGCAATTCACTCAAAAACGGTCCCAATCGCTTGCAAATGGACCCCTGAAAGGTTTGCCGGTCGAAACAGAAGGCTTTTTATCACAGGACAAGAAATCAGCCCTCGACAACTTAACCGGCGGAAAAAGATTTTTGAAAAAAATTTCGGGAAAAATCTGACTTTTGGCAATTCACTCAAAAATGGTGCCAAACGCTTGCAAATGCTCCCCTGAAAGGTTTGCCGGTCGAAACAGAAGGCTTTTTATCACAGGACAAGAAATCAGCCCTCGACAACTTAACCGGCGAAAAAAAGGTTTTTTGAAAAGAATTTCAGCAAAAATCTGACTTTTGGCAATTCACTCAAAAGTGGTGCCAAACGCTTGGAAATGCTCCCCCCCAAGGTCTGGGAGTCGAAACAGAAGGCTTTTTATCACAGGACAAGAAATCTGCCCTCGACAACTAAACCGGCGGAAAAAGGTTTTTTGAATAAATCCCTAAGCCCCGGGGTCACAATTTCAGCAAAAATCTGACTTTTGGCAATTCACTCAGAAATGGTGCCAAACGTTTGGAAATGCTCCCCTGAAAGGTTTGGGAGTCGAAACAGAAGGCTTTTTATCATAGGACAAGAAATCAGCCCTCGACAACTTAACCGGTGGAAAAAGGTTTTTTGAAAAAATCCCTAACCCCCGAGGTCACAATTTCAGCAAAAATCTGACTTTTGGCAATTCACTCAAAAATGGTGCCAAATGCTTGGAAATGCTCCCCCCCAAGGTTTGGGAGTTGAAACAGAAGGCTTTTTATCACAGGACAAGAAATCAGCCCTCCACAACTTAACCGACGGAAAAAGTTTTTTTGAAAAAATCCCTAACCCCCGGGGTCACAATTTCAGCAAAAATCTGACTTTTGGCAATTTACTCAAAAACGGTCCCAATCGCTTGCAAATGGTCCCCTGAAAGGTTTGGGGGACGAAACAGAAGGCTTTTTATCACAGGACAAGAAATCAGCCCTCGACAACTTAACCGGTAGAAAAAGGTTTTTTGAAAAAATCCCTAACCCCCGGGCTCAATATTTCAGCAAAAATCTGACTTTTGGCAATTCACTCAAAAATGGTGCCAAACGCTTGCAAATGGTCCCCTGAAAGGTTTACCGTTCGATACAGAAGGGTTTTTATCACAAGACAAGAAATCAGCCCTTGACAACTTAACCGGCGAAAAAAAGGTTTTTTGAAAAGAATTTCAGCAAAAATCTGACTTTTGGCAATTCACTCAAAAGTGGTGCCAAACGCTTGGAAATGCTCCCCCCCAAGGTCTGGGAGTCGAAACAGAAGGCTTTTTATCACAGGAGAAGAAATCAGCCCTCGACAACTTAACCGGCGGAAAAAGGTTTTTTGAAAAAATCCCTAACCCCCGGGGTCACCATTTCAGCAAAAATCTGACTTTTGGCAATTGACTCAAAAACGGTCCCAATCGCTTGCAAATGGTCCCCTGAAAGGTTTGCCGGTCGAAACAGAAGGCTTTTTATCACAGGACAAGAAATCAGCCCTCGACAACTTAACCGGTGGAAACAGATTTTTTGAAAAAATCCCAAAGCCCCGTGGTCACAATTTCAGTAAAATACTGACTTTTGGCAATTCACTCAAAAATGGTGCCAAACGCTTGCAAATTCTCCCCCGAAAGGTTTGGGAGTCGAAACAGAAGGCTTTTTATCACAGGACAAGAAATCAGCCCTCGACAACTTAACCGGTAGAAAAAGGTTTTTTGAAAAAATCCCTAACCCCCCCGGGCTCAATATTTCAGCAAAAATCTGACTTTTGGCAATTCACACAAAAACGGTCCCAATTGCTTGCAAATGGTCCCCTGAAAGGTTTGCCAGTCGAAACAGAAGGCTTTTTATCACAGGACAAGAAATCAGCCCTCGACAACTTAACTGGCGGAAAAAGATTTTTGAAAAAAATTTCGGGAAAAATCTGACTTTTGGCAATTCACTCAAAAATGGTGCCAAACGCTTGCAAATGCTCCCCTGAAAGGTTTGCCGGTCGAAACAGAAGGCTTTTTATCACAGGACAAGAAATCAGCCCTCGACAACTAAACCGGCGGAAAAAGGTTTTTTGAAAAAATCCCTAACCCCCGGGGTCACAATTTCAGCAAAAATCTGACTTTTGGCAATTCACTCAGAAATGGTGCCAAATGTTTGGAAATGCTCCCCTGAAAGGTTTGGGAGTCGAAACAGAAGGCTTTTTATCATAGGAGAAGAAATCAGCCCTCGACAACTTAACCGGCGGAAAAAGGTTTTTTGAAAAAATCCCTAACCCCCGAGGTCACAATTTCAGCAAAAATCTGACTTTTGGCAATTCACTCAAAAATGGTGCCAAACGCTTGCAAATGTTCCCGTGAAAGGTTTGGGGGTCGAAACAGAAGGCTTTTTATCATAGGAGAAGAAATCAGCCCTCGACAACTTAACCGGCGGAAAAAGGTTTTTTGAAAAAATCCCTAACCCCCGAGGTCACAATTTCAGCAAAAATCTGACTTTTGGCAATTCACTCAAAATTGGTGCCAAATGCGTGGAAATGCTCCCCCCCCAAGGTTTGGGAGTCGAAACAGAAGGCTTTTTATCACAGGACAAGAAATCAGCCCTCAACAACTTAACCGGCGGAAAAAGGTTTTTTGAAAAAATCCCTAACCCCCGGGGTCACAATTTCAGCAAAAATCTGACTTTTGGCAATTCCCTCAAAAACGGTCCCAATCGATTGCAAATGGTCCCCTGAAAGGTTTGCCGGTCGAAACAGAAGGCTTTTTATCACAGGACAAGAAATCAGCCCTCGACAACTTAACCTGCGGAAAAAGGTTTTTTGAAAAAAATTTCAGGAAAAATCTGACTTTTGGCAATTCACTCAAAAATGGTGCCAAATGCTTGGAAATGCTCCCCCCCAAGGTTTGGGAGTCGAAACAGAAGGCTTTTTATCACAGGACAAGAAATCAGCCCTCTGCAATTTAACCGGCGGAAAAAGTTCTTTTGAAAAAATCCCTAACCCCCGGGGTCACAATTTCAGCAAAAATCTGACTTTTGGTAATTTACTCAAAAACGGTCCCAATCGCTTGCAAATGGTCCCCTGAAAAGTTTGGGGGTCGAAACAGAAGGCTTTTCATCCCAGGACAAGAAATCATCCCTCTGTAACTTAACCGGTGGAAAAAGATTTTTTGAAAAAAACCCTAAGCCCTGGGATCACAATTTCAGCAAAAATCTGACTCTTGGCCATTAACTCAGAAATGGTGCCAAATGCTTGCAAATGCCCCCCCCGAAAGGTTTGGGAGTCGAAACAGAAGGCTTTTTATCACAGGACAAGAAATCAGCCCTCGACAACTTAACCGGCAGAAAAAGGTTTTTTGAAAAAATCCCTAACCCCCGGGGTCACAATTTCAGCAAAAATCTGACTTTTCGCAATTCACTCAAAAACGGTCCCAATCGCTTGCAAATGGACCCCTGAAAGGTTTGCCGGTCGAAACAGAAGGCTTTTTATCACAGGACAAGAAATCAGCCCTCGACAACTTAACCGGCGGAAAAAGATTTTTGAAAAAAATTTCGGGAAAAATCTGACTTTTGGCAATTCACTCAAAAATGGTGCCAAACGCTTGCAAATGCTCCCCTGAAAGGTTTGCCGGTCGAAACAGAAGGCTTTTTATCACAGGACAAGAAATCAGCCCTCGACAACTTAACCGGCGAAAAAAAGGTTTTTTGAAAAGAATTTCAGCAAAAATCTGACTTTTGGCAATTCACTCAAAAGTGGTGCCAAACGCTTGGAAATGCTCCCCCCCAAGGTCTGGGAGTCGAAACAGAAGGCTTTTTATCACAGGACAAGAAATCTGCCCTCGACAACTAAACCGGCGGAAAAAGGTTTTTTGAATAAATCCCTAAGCCCCGGGGTCACAATTTCAGCAAAAATCTGACTTTTGGCAATTCACTCAGAAATGGTGCCAAACGTTTGGAAATGCTCCCCTGAAAGGTTTGGGAGTCGAAACAGAAGGCTTTTTATCATAGGACAAGAAATCAGCCCTCGACAACTTAACCGGTGGAAAAAGGTTTTTTGAAAAAATCCCTAACCCCCGAGGTCACAATTTCAGCAAAAATCTGACTTTTGGCAATTCACTCAAAAATGGTGCCAAATGCTTGGAAATGCTCCCCCCCAAGGTTTGGGAGTTGAAACAGAAGGCTTTTTATCACAGGACAAGAAATCAGCCCTCCACAACTTAACCGACGGAAAAAGTTTTTTGAAAAAATCCCTAACCCCCGGGGTCACAATTTCAGCAAAAATCTGACTTTTGGCAATTTACTCAAAAACGGTCCCAATCGCTTGCAAATGGTCCCCTGAAAGGTTTGGGGGACGAAACAGAAGGCTTTTTATCACAGGACAAGAAATCAGCCCTCGACAACTTAACCGGTAGAAAAAGGTTTTTTGAAAAAATCCCTAACCCCCGGGCTCAATATTTCAGCAAAAATCTGACTTTTGGCAATTCACTCAAAAACGGTCCCAATCACTTGCAAATGGTCCCCTGAAAGGTTTGCCGGTCGAAACAGAAGGCTTTTTATCACAGGACAAGAAATCAGCCCTCGACAACTTAACTGGCGGAAAAAGATTTTTTGAAAAAATCCCAAAGCCCCGGGGTCACAATTTCAGCAAAATACTGACTTTTGGCAATTCACTCAAAAATGGTGCCAAACGCTTGCAAATGGTCCCCTGAAAGGTTTACCGTTCGATACAGAAGGGTTTTTATCACAAGACAAGAAATCAGCCCTTGACAACTTAACCGGCGAAAAAAAGGTTTTTTGAAAAGAATTTCAGCAAAAATCTGACTTTTGGCAATTCACTCAAAAGTGGTGCCAAACGCTTGGAAATGCTCCCCCCCAAGGTCTGGGAGTCGAAACAGAAGGCTTTTTATCACAGGAGAAGAAATCAGCCCTCGACAACTTAACCGGCGGAAAAAGGTTTTTTGAAAAAATCCCTAACCCCCGGGGTCACCATTTCAGCAAAAATCTGACTTTTGGCAATTGACTCAAAAACGGTCCCAATCGCTTGCAAATGGTCCCCTGAAAGGTTTGCCGGTCGAAACAGAAGGCTTTTTATCACAGGACAAGAAATCAGCCCTCGACAACTTAACCGGTGGAAACAGATTTTTTGAAAAAATCCCAAAGCCCCGTGGTCACAATTTCAGTAAAATACTGACTTTTGGCAATTCACTCAAAAATGGTGCCAAACGCTTGCAAATTCTCCCCCGAAAGGTTTGGGAGTCGAAACAGAAGGCTTTTTATCACAGGACAAGAAATCAGCCCTCGACAACTTAACCGGTAGAAAAAGGTTTTTTGAAAAAATCCCTAACCCCCCCGGGCTCAATATTTCAGCAAAAATCTGACTTTTGGCAATTCACACAAAAACGGTCCCAATTGCTTGCAAATGGTCCCCTGAAAGGTTTGCCAGTCGAAACAGAAGGCTTTTTATCACAGGACAAGAAATCAGCCCTCGACAACTTAACTGGCGGAAAAAGATTTTTGAAAAAAATTTCGGGAAAAATCTGACTTTTGGCAATTCACTCAAAAATGGTGCCAAACGCTTGCAAATGCTCCCCTGAAAGGTTTGCCGGTCGAAACAGAAGGCTTTTTATCACAGGACAAGAAATCAGCCCTCGACAACTAAACCGGCGGAAAAAGGTTTTTTGAAAAAATCCCTAACCCCCGGGGTCACAATTTCAGCAAAAATCTGACTTTTGGCAATTCACTCAGAAATGGTGCCAAACGTTTGGAAATGCTCCCCTGAAAGGTTTGGGAGTCGAAACAGAAGGCTTTTTATCATAGGAGAAGAAATCAGCCCTCGACAACTTAACCGGCGGAAAAAGGTTTTTTGAAAAAATCCCTAACCCCCGAGGTCACAATTTCAGCAAAAATCTGACTTTTGGCAATTCACTCAAAAATGGTGCCAAACGCTTGCAAATGTTCCCCTGAAAGGTTTGGGGGTCGAAACAGAAGGCTTTTTATCATAGGAGAAGAAATCAGCCCTCGACAACTTAACCGGCGGAAAAAGGTTTTTTGAAAAAATCCCTAACCCCCGAGGTCACAATTTCAGCAAAAATCTGACTTTTGGCAATTCACTCAAAATTGGTGCCAAATGCGTGGAAATGCTCCCCCCCCAAGGTTTGGGAGTCGAAACAGAAGGCTTTTTATCACAGGACAAGAAATCAGCCCTCGACAACTTAACAGACGGAAAAAGTTTTTTTGAAAAAATCGCTAACCCCCGGGATCACAATTTCAGCAAAAATCTGACTTTTGGCAATTTACTCAAAAACGGTCCCAATCGCTTGAAAATGGTCCCCTGAAAGGTTTGGGGGTCGAAACAGAAGGCTTTTTATCACAGGACAAGAAATCAGCCCTCGACAACTTAACCGGCGGAAAAGGGATTTTTGAAAATAAATTCGGGAAAAATCTGACTTTTGGCAATTCACTCAAAAATGGTGCCAAACGCTTGCAAATGCTCCCCTGAAAGGGTAGGGAGTCGAAACAGAAGGATTTTTATCACAGAATAAGAAGTCAGCCCTCTGCAACTTAACCGGAGGAAAAAGATTTTTTGAAAAAATCCCAAAGCCCCGGGGTCACAATTTCAGCAAAATACTGACTTTTGGCAATTCACTCAAAAATGGTGCCAAACGCTTGCAAATGGTCCCCTGAAAGGTTTGCCGGTCGAAACAGAAGGGTTTTTATCACAGGACAAGAAATCAGCCCTAGACAACTTAACCGGCGGAAAAAGGTTTTTTGAAAAAATCCCTAACCCCCGGGGGTCACAATTTCAGCAAAAATCTGACTCTTGGCAATTGACTCAAAAACGGTCCCAATCGCTTGCAAATGGTCCCCTGAAAGCTTTGCCGGTCGAAACAGAAGGCTTTTTATCACAGGACAAGAAATCAGCCCTCGACAACTTAACCGGAGGAAACAGATTTTTTGAAAAAATCCCAAAGCCCCGGGGTCACAATTTCAGCAAAATACTGACTTTTGGCAATTCCCTCAAAAACGGTCCCAATCGCTTGCAAATGGTCCCCTGAAAGGTTTGCCGGTCGAAACAGAAGGCTCTTTATCACAGGACAAGAAATCAGCCCTCGACAACTTAACCTGCGGAAAAAGGTTTTTTGAAAAAAATTTCAGGAAAAATCTGACTTTTAGCAATTCACTCAAAAATGGTGCCAAATGCTTGGAAATGCTCCCCCCCAAGGTTTGGGAGTCGAAACAGAAGGCTTTTTATCACAGGACAAGATATCAGCCCTCTGCAACTTAACCGTCGGAAAAAGTTTTTTTGAAAAAATCCCTAACCCCCGGGGTCACAATTTCAGCCAAAATCTGACTTTTGGTAATTTACTCAAAAACGGTCCCAATCGCTTGCAAATGGTCCCCTGAAAGGTTTGGTGGTCGAAACAGAAGGCTTTTCATCACAGGACAAGAAATCATCCCTCTGTAACTTAACCGGTGGAAAAAGATTTTTTGAAAAAAACCCTAAGCCCTGGGATCACAATTTCAGCAAAAATCTGACTCTTGGCCATTCACTCAGAAATGGTGCCAAATGCTTGCAAATGCCCCCCCGAAATGTTTGGGAGTCGAAACAGAAGGCTTTTTATCACAGGACAAGAAATCAGCCCTCGACAACTTAACCGGCAGAAAAAGGTTTTTTGAAAAAATCCCTAACCCCCGGGGTCACAATTTCAGCAAAAATCTGACTTTTGGCAATTCACTCAAAAACGGTCCCAATCGCTTGCAAATGGACCCCTGAAAGGTTTGCCGGTCGAAACAGAAGGCTTTTTATCACAGGACAAGAAATCAGCCCTCGACAACTTAACCGGCGGAAAAAGATTTTTGAAAAAAATTTCGGGAAAAATCTGACTTTTGGCAATTCACTCAAAAATGGTGCCAAACGCTTGCAAATGCTCCCCTGAAAGGTTTGCCGGTCGAAACAGAAGGCTTTTTATCACAGGACAAGAAATCAGCCCTCGACAACTTAACCGGCGAAAAAAAGGTTTTTTGAAAAGAATTTCAGCAAAAATCTGACTTTTGGCAATTCACTCAAAAGTGGTGCCAAACGCTTGGAAATGCTCCCCCCCAAGGTCTGGGAGTCGAAACAGAAGGCTTTTTATCACAGGACAAGAAATCAGCCCTCGACAACTAAACCGGTGGAAAAAGGTTTTTTGAAAAAATCCCTAAGCCCCGGGGTCACAATTTCAGCAAAAATCTGACTTTTGGCAATTCACTCAGAAATGGTGCCAAACGTTTGGAAATGCTCCCCTGAAAGGTTTGGGAGTCGAAACAGAAGGCTTTTTATCATAGGACAAGAAATCAGCCCTCGACAACTTAACCGGTGGAAAAAGGTTTTTTGAAAAAATCCCTAACCCCCGAGGTCACAATTTCAGCAAAAATCTGACATTTGGCAATTCACTCAAAAATGGTGCCAAATGCTTGGAAATGCTCCCCCCCAAGGTTTGGGAATCGAAACAGAAGGCTTTTTATCACAGGACAAGAAATCAGCCCTCGACAACTTAACCGACGGAAAAAGTTTTTTTGAAAAAATCCCTAACCCCCGGGGTCACAATTTCAGCAAAAATCTGACTTTTGGCAATTTACTCAAAAACGGTCCCAATCGCTTGCAAATGGTCCCTTGAAAGGTTTGGGGGTCGAAACAGAAGGCTTTTTATCACAGGACAAGAAATCAGCCCTTGACAACTTAACCGGTAGAAAAAGGTTTTTTGAAAAAATCCCTAACCCCCGGGCTCAATATTTCAGCAAAAATCTGACTTTTGGCAATTCACACAAAAACGGTCCCAATCGCTTGAAAATGGTCCCCTGAAAGGTTTGGGGGTCGAAACAGAAGGCTTTTTATCATAGGAGAAGAAATCAGCCCTCGACAACTTAACCGGCGGAAAAAGGTTTTTTGAAAAAATCCCTAACCCCCGAGGTCACAATTTCAGCAAAAATCTGACTTTTGGCAATTCACTCAAAATTGGTGCCAAATGCGTGGAAATGCTCCCCCCCCAAGGTTTGGGAGTCGAAACAGAAGGCTTTTTATCACAGGACAAGAAATCAGCCCTCGACAACTTAACAGACGGAAAAAGTTTTTTTGAAAAAATCGCTAACCCCCGGGATCACAATTTCAGCAAAAATCTGACTTTTGGCAATTTACTCAAAAACGGTCCCAATCGCTTGAAAATGGTCCCCTGAAAGGTTTGGGGGTCGAAACAGAAGGCTTTTTATCACAGGACAAGAAATCAGCCCTCGACAACTTAACCGGCGGAAAAGGGATTTTTGAAAATAAATTCGGGAAAAATCTGACTTTTGGCAATTCACTCAAAAATGGTGCCAAACGCTTGCAAATACTCCCCTGAAAGGGTAGGGAGTCGAAACAGAAGGATTTTTATCACAGAATAAGAAGTCAGCCCTCTGCAACTTAACCGGAGGAAAAAGATTTTTTGAAAAAATCCCAAAGCCCCGGGGTCACAATTTCAGCAAAATACTGACTTTTGGCAATTCACTCAAAAATGGTGCCAAACGCTTGCAAATGGTCCCCTGAAAGGTTTGCCGGTCGAAACAGAAGGGTTTTTATCACAGGACAAGAAATCAGCCCTAGACAACTTAACCGGCGGAAAAAGGTTTTTTGAAAAAATCCCTAACCCCCGGGGGTCACAATTTCAGCAAAAATCTGACTCTTGGCAATTGACTCAAAAACGGTCCCAATCGCTTGCAAATGGTCCCCTGAAAGGTTTGACGGTCGAAACAGAAGGCTTTTTAACACAGCACAAGAAATCAGCCCTCGACAACATAACCGGTGAAAAAGATTTTTTGAAAAAATCCCTAACCCCCGGGGTCACAATTTCAGCAAAAATCTGACTTTTGGCAATTCACTCAAAAACGGTCCCAGTCGCGTGCAAATGGTCCCCTGAAAGGTTTGCGGTCGAAAAAGAAGGCTTTTTATCACAGGACAAGAAATCAGCCCTCAACAACTTAACCGGCAGAAAAAGGTTTTTTGAAAAAATCCCTAACCCCCGGGGTCACAATTTCAGCAAAAATCTGACTTTTGGCAATTCACTCAAAAATGGTGCCGAATGCTTGGAAATGCTCCCCCCCAAGGTTTGCGAGTCGAAACAGAAGGCTTTTTATCACAGGACAAGAAATCAGCCCTCGTCAACTTAACCGGCGGAAAAAGGTTTTTTGAAAAAATCCCTAAGCCCCGGGGTCACAATTTCAGCAAAAATCTGACTTTTGGCAATTCACTCAAAAATGGTGCCAAATGCTTGCAAATGCTCCCCGAAAGGTTTGGCAGTCGAAACGGTAGGCTTTTTATCACAGGACAAGAAATCAGCCCTCGACAACTTAACCGACAGAACAAGGTTTTTTGAAAAAATCTCTAACCTCCGGGGTCACAATTTCAGCAAAAATCTGACTTTTGGCAATTCACTCAAAAACGGTCCCAATCGCTTGCAAATGGTCCCCTGAAAGGTTTGGGAGTCGAAACAGAAGGCTTTTTATCACAGGACAAGAAATCAGCCCTCGACAACTTAACCGGCGGAAAAAGGTTTTTTGAAAAGAATTTCACGAAAAATCTGACTTTTGGCAAATCACTCAAAAATGGTGCCAAACGCTTGCAAATGTTCCCCTGAAAGGGTAGGGAGTCGAAACAGAAGGCTTTTTATCACAGCACAAGAAATCAGCCCTCAACAACTTAACCGTAGGAAAAAGATTTTTTGAAAAAATCCCTAAGCCCCGGGGTCACAATTTCAGCAAAATACTGACTTTTGGCAATTCACTCAGAAATGGTGCCAAACGCTTGCAAATGCTCCCCTGAAAGGTTTGGGAGTCGAAACAGAAGGCTTTTTATCACAGGACAAGAAATCACCCCTCGACAACTTAACCGGCGGAAAAAGGTTTTTTAAAAAAATCCCTAACCCCCGGGGTCACAATTTCAGCAAAAATCTGACTTCTGGCAATTTACTCAAAAACGGTCGCAATCGCTTGCAAATGGTCCCCTGAAAGGTTTGGGGGTCGAAACAGAAGGCTTTTTATCACAGGACTTCTGGCAATTTACTCAAAAACGGTCGCAATCGCTTGCAAATGGTCCCCTGAAAGGTTTGGGGGTCGAAACAGAAGGCTTTTTATCACAGGACAAGAAATCAGCCCTCGACAAATTAACCGGTGGAAAAAGGTTTTTTGAAAAAATCCCTAACCCCCGGGGTCTCAATTTCAGCAAAAATCTGACCTTTGGCAATTCACTCAAAAACGGTCCCAATCGTTTGCAAATGGTCCCCTGAAAGGTTTCCCGGTCGAAACAAAAGGCTTTTTATCACAGGACAAGAAATCAGCCCTCGACAACTTAACCGGCAGAAAAAGGTTTTTTGAAAAAATCCCTAACCCCCGGGGTCACAATTTCAGCAAAATACTGACTTTTGGCAATTCACTCAAAAACGGTGCCAAATGCTTGCAAATGCTCCCCCGAAAGGTTTCCCTGTCGAAACAGAAGGCTTTTTATCACAGGACAAGAAATCAGCCCTCGACAACTTAACCGGCAGAAAAAGGTTTTTTGAAAAAATCCCTAACCCCCGGGGTCACAATTTCAGCAAAAATCTGACTTTTGGCAATTCACTAAAAAATGGTGCCAAATGCTTGCAAATGCTCCCGCGAAAGGTTTGGGAGTCGAAACAGAAGGCTTTTTATCACAGGACAAGAAATCAGCCCTCGACAACTTAACGGGTGTAAAAAAGATTTTTTGAAAAAAATCCCTAACCCCCGGGGTCACAATTTCAGCAAAAATCTGGCTTTTGGCAATTCACTCAAAAACGGTCCCAATCGCTTGCAAATGGTCCCCTGAAAGGTTTGCCGGTCGAAACAGAAGGCTTTTTATCACAGGACAAGAAATCAGCCCTCGACAACTTAACCGGCGGAAAAAGGTTTTTTGAAAAAAAAATTCAGGAAAAATCTGACTTTTGGCAATTCACTCAAAAATGGTGCCAAACGCTTGCAAATGCTCCCCTGAAAGGGTAGGGAGTCGAAACAGAAGGCTTTTTATCACAGGACAAGAAATCAGCCTTCGACAACTTAACCGGAGGAAAAAGATTTTTTGAAAAAATCCCAAAGCCCCGGGGTCACAATTTCAGCAAAATACTGACTTTTGGCAATTCACTCAAAAATGGTGCCAAACGCTTGCAAATGCTCCCCTTAAAGGTTTGGGAGTCGAAACAGAAGGCTTTTTATCACAGGACAAGAAATCAGCCCTCGACAACTTAACCGGCAGAAAAAGGTTTTTTGAAAAAATCCCTAAACCCCGGGGTCACAATTTCAGCAAAAATCTGACTTTTGGCAATTCACTCAAAAATGGTGCCAAACGCTTGCAAATGCTCCCCTGAAAGGGTAGGGAGTCGAAACAGAAGGCTTTTTATCACAGGACAAGAAATCAGCCCTCGACAACTTAACCAGCAGCAAAAGGTTTTTTGAAAAAATCCCTAACCCCCGGGGTCACAATTTCAGCAAAATACTGACTTTTGGCAATTCACTCAAAAACGGTGCCAAATGCTTGCAAATGCTCCCCCGAAAGGTTTCCCTGTCGAAACAGAAGGCTTTTTATCACAGGACAAGAAATCAGCCCTCGACAACTTAACCGGCAGAAAAAGGTTTTTTGAAAAAATCCCTAACCCCCGGGGTCACAATTTCAGCAAAAATCTGACTTTTGGCAATTCACTAAAAAATGGTGCCAAATGCTTGCAAATGCTCCCGCGAAAGGTTTGGGAGTCGAAACAGAAGGCTTTTTATCACAGGACAAGAAATCAGCCCTCGACAACTTAACGGGTGTAAAAAAGATTTTTTGAAAAAAATCCCTAACCCCCGGGGTCACAATTTCAGCAAAAATCTGGCTTTTGGCAATTCACTCAAAAACGGTCCCAATCGCTTGCAAATGCTCCCCTGAAAGGTTTGCCGGTCGAAACAGAAGGCTTTTTATCACAGGACAAGAAATCAGCCCTCGACAACTTAACCGGCGGAAAAAGGTTTTTTGAAAAAAAAATTCAGGAAAAATCTGACTTTTGGCAATTCACTCAAAAATGGTGCCAAACGCTTGCAAATGCTCCCCTGAAAGGGTAGGGAGTCGAAACAGAAGGCTTTTTATCACAGGACAAGAAATCAGCCTTCGACAACTTAACCGGAGGAAAAAGATTTTTTGAAAAAATCCCAAAGCCCCGGGGTCACAATTTCAGCAAAATACTGACTTTTGGCAATTCACTCAAAAATGGTGCCAAACGCTTGCAAATGCTCCCCTTAAAGGTTTGGGAGTCGAAACAGAAGGCTTTTTATCACAGGACAAGAAATCAGCCCTCGACAACTTAACCGGCAGAAAAAGGTTTTTTGAAAAAATCCCTAAACCCCGGGGTCACAATTTCAGCAAAAATCTGACTTTTGGCAATTCACTCAAAAATGGTGCCAAATGCTTGGAAATGCTCCCCCCCCGCCAAGGTCTGTGAGTCGAAACAGAAGGCTTTTTATCACAGGACAAGAAATCAGCCCTCGTCAACTTAACCAGCTGAAAAAGGTTTTTTCAAAAAATCCCTAAGCCCCGGGGTCACAATTTCAGCAAAAATCTGACTTTTGGCAATTCACTCAAAAATGGTGCCAAATGCTTGCAAATGCTCCCCCGAAAGGTTTGGCAGTCGAAACAGAAGGCTTTTTATCACAGGACAAGAAATCAGCCCTCGACAACTTAACCGACAGAAAAAGGTTTTTTGAAAAAATCCCTAACCCCCAGGGTCACAATTTCAGCAAAAATCTGACTTTTGGCAATTCACTCAAAAATGGTCCCAATCGCTTGCAAATGGTCCCCTGAAAGGTTTTGGAGTCGAAACAGAAGGCTTTTTATCACAGGACAAGAAATCAGCCCTCGACAACTTCACCGGCGGAAAAAGGTTTTTTGAAAAGAATTTCAGGAAAAATCTGACTTTTGGCAATTCACTCAAAAATGGTGCCAAACGCTTCCAAATGCTCCCCTGAAAGGGTTGGGAGTCGAAACAGAAGGCTTTTTATCACAGGACAAGAAATCAGCCCTCAACAACTTAACCGTAGGAAAAAGATTTTTTGAAAAAATCCCAAAGGCGGCGGGGTCACAATTTCAGCAAAATACTGACTTTTGGCAATTCACTCAAAAACGGTGCCAAATGCTTTCAAATGCTCCCCCGAAAGGTTTGCCGGTCGAAACAGAAGGCTTTTTATCACAGGACAAGAAATCAGCCCTCGACAACTTAACCGGCAGAAAAAGTTTTTTTGAAAAAATCCCTAACCCCCGGGGTCACAATTTCAGCAAAAATCTGACTTTTGGCAATTCACTCAAAAATGGTGCCAAATGCTTGCAAATGCTCCTCCGAAAGGTTTGGGAGTCGAAACAGAAGGCTTTTTATCACAGGACAAGAAATCAGCCCTCGACAACTTAACGGGTGTAAAAAAGATTTTTTGAAAAAATCCCTAACCCCCGGGGTCACAATTTCAGCAAAAATCTGACTTTTGGCAATTCACTCAAAAACGGTCCCAATCGCTTGCAAATGGTCCCCTGAAAGCTTTGCCGGTCGAAAAAGAAGGCTTTTTATCACAGGCCAAGAAATCAGCCCTCGACAACTTAACCGGCGGAAAAAGGTTTTGTGAAAAAATCCCAAAGCCCCGGGGTCACAATTTCAGCAAAAATCTGACTTCTGGCAATTTACTCAAAAACGGTCGCAATCGCTTGCAAATGGTCCCCTGAAAGGTTTGGGGGTCGAAACAGAAGGCTTTTTATCACACTACAAGAAATCAGCCCTCAACAACTTAACCGGTGGAAAAAGGTTTTTTGAAGAAATCCCTAACCCCCGGGGTCACAATTTCAGCAAAAATCTGACTTTTGGCAATTCACTCAAAAATGGTGCCAAATGCTTGCAAATGCTCCCCCGAAAGGTTTGGGAGTTGAAACAGAAGGCTTTTTATCACAGGACAAGAAATCAGCCCTCGACAACTTAACCGGCGGAAAAAGGTTTTTTGAAAAGAATTTCAGGAAAAATCTGACTTTTGGCAATTCACTCAAAACTGGTGCCAAACGCTTGCAAATGCTCCCCTGAAAGGTTTGGGAGTCGAAACAGAAGGCTTTTTATCACAGAACAAGAAATCAGCCCTCAACAACTTCACCGGCGGAAAAAGGTTTTTTGAAAAAATCCCTAACCCCCGGGGTCACAATTTCAGCAAAAATCTGACTTTTGGCAATTCACTCAAAAACGGTGCCAAATGCTTGCAAATGCTCCCCCGAAAGGTTTCCCTGTCGAAACAGAAGGCTTTTTATCACAGGACAAGAAATCAGCCCTCGACAACTTAACCGGCAGGAAAAGTTTTTTTGAAAAAATCCCTAACCCCCGGGGTCACAATTTCAGCAAAAATCTGACTTTTGGCAATTCACTCAAAAATGGTGCCAAATGCTTGCAAATGCTCCTCCGAAAGGTTTGGGAGTCGAAACAGAAGGCTTTTTATCACAGGACAAGAAATCAGCCCTCGACAACTTAACGGGTGTAAAAAAGATTTTTTGAAAAAAATCCCTAACCCCCGGGGTCACAATTTCAGCAAAAATCTGGCTTTTGGCACTTCACTCAAAAACGGTCCCAATCGCTTGCAAATGGTCCCCTGAAAGGTTTGCCGGTCGAAACAGAAGGCTTTTTATCACAGGACAAGAAATCAGCCCTCGACAACTTAACCGGCGGAAAAAGGTTTTTTGAAAAAAAAATTCAGGAAAAATCTGACTTTTGGCAATTCACTCAAAAATGGTGCCAAACGCTTGCAAATGCTCCCCTGAAAGGGTAGGGAGTCGAAACAGAAGGCTTTTTATCACAGGACAAGAAATCAGCCTTCGACAACTTAACCGGAGGAAAAAGATTTTTTGAAAAAATCCCAAAGCCCCGGGGTCACAATTTCAGCAAAATACTGACTTTTGGCAATTCACTCAAAAATGGTGCCAAACGCTTGCAAATGCTCCCCTTAAAGGTTTGGGAGTCGAAACAGAAGGCTTTTTATCACAGGACAAGAAATCAGCCCTCGACAACTTAACCGGCAGAAAATGGTTTTTTGAAAAAATCCCTAAACCCCGGGGTCACAATTTCAGCAAAAATCTGACTTTTGGCAATTCACTCAAAAATGGTGCCAAACGCTTGCAAATGCTCCCCTGAAAGGGTAGGGAGTCGAAACAGAAGGCTTTTTATCACAGGACAAGAAATCAGCCCTCGACAACTAAACCGGCAGCAAAAGGTTTTTTGAAAAAATCCCTAACCCCCGGGGTCACAATTTCAGGAAAATACTGACTTTTGGCAATTCACTCAAAAACGGTGCCAAATGCTTGCAAATGCTCCCCCGAAAGGTTTCCCTGTCGAAACAGAAGGCTTTTTATCACAGGACAAGAAATCAGCCCTCGACAACTTAACCGGCAGAAAAAGGTTTTTTGAAAAAATCCCTAACCCCCGGGGTCACAATTTCAGCAAAAATCTGACTTTTGGCAATTCACTAAAAAATGGTGCCAAATGCTTGCAAATGCTCCCGCGAAAGGTTTGGGAGTCGAAACAGAAGGCTTTTTATCACAGGACAAGAAATCAGCCCTCGACAACTTAACGGGTGTAAAAAAGATTTTTTGAAAAAAATCCCTAACCCCCGGGGTCACAATTTCAGCAAAAATCTGGCTTTTGGCAATTCACTCAAAAACGGTCCCAATCGCTTGCAAATGGTCCCCTGAAAGGTTTGCCGGTCGAAACAGAAGGCTTTTTATCACAGGACAAGAAATCAGCCCTCGACAACTTAACCGGCGGAAAAAGGTTTTTTGAAAAAAAATTTCAGGAAAAATCTGACTTTTGGCAATTCACTCAAAAATGGTGCCAAACGCTTGCAAATGCTCCCCTGAAAGGGTAGGGAGTCGAAACAGAAGGCTTTTTATCACAGGACAAGAAATCAGCCTTCGACAACTTAACCGGAGGAAAAAGATTTTTTGAAAAAATCCCAAAGCCCCGGGGTCACAATTTCAGCAAAATACTGACTTTTGGCAATTCACTCAAAAATGGTGCCAAACGCTTGCAAATGCTCCCCTTAAAGGTTTGGGAGTCGAAACAGAAGGCTTTTTATCACAGGACAAGAAATCAGCCCTCGACAACTTAACCGGCAGAAAAAGGTTTTTTGAAAAAATCCCTAAACCCCGGGGTCACAATTTCAGCAAAAATCTGACTTTTGGCAATTCACTCAAAAATGGTGCCAAATGCTTGGAAATGCTCCCCCCCCCCCAAGGTCTGTGAGTCGAAACAGAAGGCTTTTTATCACAGGACAAGAAATCAGCCCTCGTCAACTTAACCAGCTGAAAAAGGTTTTTTCAAAAAATCCCTAAGCCCCGGGGTCACAATTTCAGCAAAAATCTGACTTTTGGCAATTCACTCAAAAATGGTGCCAAATGCTTGCAAATGCTCCCCCGAAAGGTTTGGCAGTCGAAACAGAAGGCTTTTTATCACAGGACAAGAAATCAGCCCTCGACAACTTAACCGACAGAAAAAGGTTTTTTGAAAAAATCCCTAACCCCCAGGGTCACAATTTCAGCAAAAATCTGACTTTTGGCAATTCACTCAAAAATGGTCCCAATCGCTTGCAAATGGTCCCCTGAAAGGTTTTGGAGTCGAAACAGAAGGCTTTTTATCACAGGACAAGAAATCAGCCCTCGACAACTTCACCGGCGGAAAAAGGTTTTTTGAAAAGAATTTCAGGAAAAATCTGACTTTTGGCAATTCACTCAAAAATGGTGCCAAACGCTTCCAAATGCTCCCCTGAAAGGGTTGGGAGTCGAAACAGAAGGCTTTTTATCACAGGACAAGAAATCAGCCCTCAACAACTTAACCGTAGGAAAAAGATTTTTTGAAAAAATCCCAAAGGCGGCGGGGTCACAATTTCAGCAAAATACTGACTTTTGGCAATTCACTCAAAAACGGTGCCAAATGCTTTCAAATGCTCCCCCGAAAGGTTTGCCGGTCGAAACAGAAGGCTTTTTATCACAGGACAAGAAATCAGCCCTCGACAACTTAACCGGCAGAAAAAGTTTTTTTTGAAAAAATCCCTAACCCCCGGGGTCACAATTTCAGCAAAAATCTGACTTTTGGCAATTCACTCAAAAATGGTGCCAAATGCTTGCAAATGCTCCTCCGAAAGGTTTGGGAGTCGAAACAGAAGGCTTTTTATCACAGGACAAGAAATCAGCCCTCGACAACTTAACGGGTGTAAAAAAGATTTTTTGAAAAAATCCCTAACCCCCGGGGTCACAATTTCAGCAAAAATCTGACTTTTGGCAATTCACTCAAAAACGGTCCCAATCGCTTGCAAATGGTCCCCTGAAAGCTTTGCCGGTCGAAAAAGAAGGCTTTTTATCACAGGCCAAGAAATCAGCCCTCGACAACTTAACCGGCGGAAAAAGGTTTTGTGAAAAAATCCCAAAGCCCCGGGGTCACAATTTCAGCAAAAATCTGACTTCTGGCAATTTACTCAAAAACGGTCGCAATCGCTTGCAAATGGTCCCCTGAAAGGTTTGGGGGTCGAAACAGAAGGCTTTTTATCACACTACAAGAAATCAGCCCTCAACAACTTAACCGGTGGAAAAAGATTTTTTGAAAAAATCCCTAAGCCCCGGGGTCACAATTTCAGCAAAAATCTGACTTTTGGCAATTCACTCAAAAATGGTGCCAAATACTTGCAAATGCTCCCCCGAAAGGTTTGGGAGTCGAAACAGAAGGCTTTTTATCACAGGACAAGAAATCAGCCCTCGACAACTTAACCGGTGGAAAAAGGTTTTTTGAAGAAATCCCTAACCCCCGGGGTCACAATTTCAGCAAAAATCTGACTTTTGGCAATTCACTCAAAAATGGTGCCAAATGCTTGCAAATGCTCCCCCGAAAGGTTTGGGAGTTGAAACAGAAGGCTTTTTATCACAGGACAAGAAATCAGCCCTCGACAACTTAACCGGCAGAAAAAGTTTTTTTGAAAAAATCCCTAACCCCCGGGGTCACAATTTCAGCAAAAATCTGACTTTTGGCAATTCACTCAAAAATGGTGCCAAATGCTTGCAAATGCTCCTCCGAAAGGTTTGGGAGTCGAAACAGAAGGCTTTTTATCACAGGACAAGAAATCAGCCCTCGACAACTTAACGGGTGTAAAAAAGATTTTTTGAAAAAATCCCTAACCCCCGGGGTCACAATTTCAGCAAAAATCTGACTTTTGGCAATTCACTCAAAAACGGTCCCAATCGCTTGCAAATGGTCCCCTGAAAGCTTTGCCGGTCGAAAAAGAAGGCTTTTTATCACAGGCCAAGAAATCAGCCCTCGACAACTTAACCGGCGGAAAAAGGTTTTGTGAAAAAATCCCAAAGCCCCGGGGTCACAATTTCAGCAAAAATCTGACTTCTGGCAATTTACTCAAAAACGGTCGCAATCGCTTGCAAATGGTCCCCTGAAAGGTTTGGGGGTCGAAACAGAAGGCTTTTTATCACACTGCAAGAAATCAGCCCTCAACAACTTAACCGGTGGAAAAAGATTTTTTGAAAAAATCCCTAAGCCCCGGGGTCAGAATTTCAGCAAAAATCTGACTTTTGGCAATTCACTCAAAAATGGTGCCAAATACTTGCAAATGCTCCCCCGAAAGGTTTGGGAGTCGAAACAGAAGGCTTTTTATCACAGGACAAGAAATCAGCCCTCGACAACTTAACCGGTGGAAAAAGGTTTTTTGAAGAAATCCCTAACCCCCGGGGTCACAATTTCAGCAAAAATCTGACTTTTGGCAATTCACTCAAAAATGGTGCCAAATGCTTGCAAATGCTCCCCCGAAAGGTTTGGGAGTTGAAACAGAAGGCTTTTTATCACAGGACAAGAAATCAGCCCTCGACAACTTAACCGGCGGAAAAAGGTTTTTTGAAAAGAATTTCAGGAAAAATCTGACTTTTGGCAATTCACTCAAAACTGGTGCCAAACGCTTGCAAATGCTCCCCTGAAAGGTTTGGGAGTCGAAACAGAAGGCTTTTTATCACAGAACAAGAAATCAGCCCTCAACAACTTCACCGGCGGAAAAAGGTTTTTTGAAAAAATCCCTAACCCCCGGGGTCACAATTTCAGCAAAAATCTGACTTTTGGCAATTCACTCAAAAATGGTGCCAAATTCTTGGAAATGCTCCCCCCCCCCAAGGTTTGCCGGTCGAAACAGAAGGCTTTTTATCACGGGACAAGAAATCAGCCCTCGACAACTTAACCGGCAGAAAAACGTTTTTTGAAAAAATCCCTAACCCCCGGGGTCATAATTTCAGCAAAAATCTGACTTTTGGCAATTCACTCAAAAATGGTGCCAAATGCTTGCAAATGCTCCCCCGAAAGGTTTGGGAGTCGAAACAGAAGGCTTTTTATCACAGGACAAGAAATCAGCCCTCGACAACTTAACCGGCGGAAAAAGGTTTTTTGAAAAAATCCCTAACCCCCGGGGTCACAATTTCAGCAAAAATCTGACTTTTGGCAATTCACTCAAAAACGGTCCCAATCGCTTGCAAATAGTGCCCTGAAAGGTTTGCCGGTCGAAACAGAAGGCTTTTTATCACGGGACAAGAAATCAGCCCTTGACAACTTAACCGGCAGAAAAAGGTTTTTTGAAAAAATCCCTAACCCCCGGGGTCACAATTTCAGCAAAAATCTGACTTTTGGCAATTCACTCAAAAATGGTGCCAAATGCTTCCAAATGCTCCCCCGAAAGGTTTGGGAGTCGAAACAGAAGGCTTTTTATCACAGGACAAGAAATCAGCCCTCGACAACTTAACCGGCGGAAAAAGGTTTTTTGAAAAAATCCATAACCGCCGGGGTCACAATTTCAGCAAAAATCTGACTTTTGGCAATGCACTCAAAAACGGTCCCAATCGCTTGCAAATGGTCCCCTGAAAGTTTTGGCAGTCGAAACAGAAGGCTTTTTATCACAGGAAAAGAAATCAGCCCTCGACAACTTAACCGACAGAAAAATGTTTTTTGAAAAAATCCCTAACCTCCGGGGTCACAATTTCAGCAAAAAATCTGACTTTTGGAAAATCACTCAAAAATGGTGCCAAATGCTTGCAAATGCTCCCCCGAAAGGTTTGGGAGTCGAAACAGAAGGCTTTTTATCACAGGACAAGAAATCAGCCCTCGACAACTTAACGGGTGTAAAAAAGATTTTTTGAAAAAAATCCCTAACCCCCGGGGTCACAATTTCAGCAAAAATCTGGCTTTTGGCAATTCACTCAAAAACGGTCCCAATCGCTTGCAAATGGTCCCCTGAAAGGTTTGCCGGTCGAAACAGAAGGCTTTTTATCACAGGACAAGAAATCAGCCCTCGACAACTTAACCGGCGGAAAAAGGTTTTTTGAAAAAAAAATTCAGGAAAAATCTGACTTTTGGCAATTCACTCAAAAATGGTGCCAAACGCTTGCAAATGCTCCCCTGAAAGGGTAGGGAGTCGAAACAGAAGGCTTTTTATCACAGGACAAGAAATCAGCCCTCGACAACTTAACCGGAGGAAAAAGATTTTTTAAAAACATCCCAAAGCCCCGGGGTCACAATTTCAGCAAAATACTGACTTTTGGCAATTCACTCAAAAACGGTACCAAACGCTTGCAAATGCTCCCCTTAAAGGTTTGGGAGTCGAAACAGAAGGCTTTTTATCACAGGACAAGAAATCAGCCCTCGACAACTTAACCGGCAGAAAAAGGTTTTTTGAAAAAATCCCTAAACCCCGGGGTCACAATTTCAGCAAAAATCTGACTTTTGGCAATTCACTCAAAAATGGTGCCAAATGCTTGGAAATGCTCCCCCCCCAAGGTCTGTGAGTCGAAACAGAAGGCTTTTTATCACAGGACAAGAAATCAGCCCTCGTCAACTTAACCAGCTGAAAAAGGTTTTTTTAAAAAATCCCTAAGCCCCGGGGTCACAATTTCAGCAAAAATCTGACTTTTGGCAATTCACTCAAAAATGGTGCCAAATGCTTGCAAATGCTCCCCCGAAAGGTTTGGCAGTCGAAACAGAAGGCTTTTTATCACAGGACAAGAAATCAGCCCTCGACAACTTAACCGACAGAAAAAGGTTTTTTGAAAAAATCCCTAACCCCCAGGGTCACAATTTCAGCAAAAATCTGACTTTTGGCAATTCACTCAAAAATGGTGCCAAATGCTTCCAAATGCTCCCCCGAAAGGTTTGGGAGTCGAAACAGAAGGCTTTTTATCACAGGACAAGAAATCAGCCCTCGACAACTTAACGGGTGTAAAAAAGATTTTTTGAAAAAATCCCTAACCCCCGGGGTCACAATTTCAGCAAAAATCTGACTTTTGGCAATTCACTCAAAAACGGTCCCAATCGCTTGCAAATGGTCCCCTGAAAGCTTTGCCGGTCGAAAAAGAAGGCTTTTTATCACAGGCCAAGAAATCAGCCCTCGACAACTTAACCGGCGGAAAAAGGTTTTGTGAAAAAATCCCAAAGCCCCGGGGTCACAATTTCAGCAAAAATCTGACTTCTGGCAATTTACTCAAAAACGGTCGCAATCGCTTGCAAATGGTCCCCTGAAAGGTTTGGGGGTCGAAACAGAAGGCTTTTTATCACACTACAAGAAATCAGCCCTCAACAACTTAACCGGTGGAAAAAGATTTTTTGAAAAAATCCCTAAGCCCCGGGGTCACAATTTCAGCAAAAATCTGACTTTTGGCAATTCACTCAAAAATGGTGCCAAATACTTGCAAATGCCCCCCGAAAGGTTTGGGAGTCGAAACAGAAGGCTTTTTATCACAGGACAAGAAATCAGCCCTCGACAACTTAACCGGTGGAAAAAGGTTTTTTGAAGAAATCCCTAACCCCCGGGGTCACAATTTCAGCAAAAATCTGACTTTTGGCAATTCACTCAAAAATGGTGCCAAATGCTTGCAAATGCTCCCCCGAAAGGTTTGGGAGTTGAAACAGAAGGCTTTTTATCACAGGACAAGAAATCAGCCCTCGACAACTTAACCGGCAGAAAAAGTTTTTTTGAAAAAATCCCTAACCCCCGGGGTCACAATTTCAGCAAAAATCTGACTTTTGGCAATTCACTCAAAAATGGTGCCAAATGCTTGCAAATGCTCCTCCGAAAGGTTTGGGAGTCGAAACAGAAGGCTTTTTATCACAGGACAAGAAATCAGCCCTCGACAACTTAACGGGTGTAAAAAAGATTTTTTGAAAAAATCCCTAACCCCCGGGGTCACAATTTCAGCAAAAATCTGACTTTTGGCAATTCACTCAAAAACGGTCCCAATCGCTTGCAAATGGTCCCCTGAAAGCTTTGCCGGTCGAAAAAGAAGGCTTTTTATCACAGGACAAGAAATCAGCCCTCGACAACTTAACCGGCGGAAAAAGGTTTTTTGAAAAAAAAATTCAGGAAAAATCTGACTTTTGGCAATTCACTCAAAAATGGTGCCAAACGCTTGCAAATGCTCCCCTGAAAGGGTAGGGAGTCGAAACAGAAGGCTTTTTATCACAGGACAAGAAATCAGCCCTCGACAACTTAACCGGAGGAAAAAGATTTTTTAAAAACATCCCAAAGCCCCGGGGTCACAATTTCAGCAAAATACTGACTTTTGGCAATTCACTCAAAAACGGTACCAAACGCTTGCAAATGCTCCCCTTAAAGGTTTGGGAGTCGAAACAGAAGGCTTTTTATCACAGGACAAGAAATCAGCCCTCGACAACTTAACCGGCAGAAAAAGGTTTTTTGAAAAAATCCCTAAACCCCGGGGTCACAATTTCAGCAAAAATCTGACTTTTGGCAATTCACTCAAAAATGGTGCCAAATGCTTGGAAATGCTCCCCCCCCAAGGTCTGTGAGTCGAAACAGAAGGCTTTTTATCACAGGACAAGAAATCAGCCCTCGTCAACTTAACCAGCTGAAAAAGGTTTTTTTAAAAAATCCCTAAGCCCCGGGGTCACAATTTCAGCAAAAATCTGACTTTTGGCAATTCACTCAAAAATGGTGCCAAATGCTTGCAAATGCTCCCCCGAAAGGTTTGGCAGTCGAAACAGAAGGCTTTTTATCACAGGACAAGAAATCAGCCCTCGACAACTTAACCGACAGAAAAAGGTTTTTTGAAAAAATCCCTAACCCCCAGGGTCACAATTTCAGCAAAAATCTGACTTTTGGCAATTCACTCAAAAATGGTGCCAAATGCTTCCAAATGCTCCCCCGAAAGGTTTGGGAGTCGAAACAGAAGGCTTTTTATCACAGGACAAGAAATCAGCCCTCGACAACTTAACGGGTGTAAAAAAGATTTTTTGAAAAAATCCCTAACCCCCGGGGTCACAATTTCAGCAAAAATCTGACTTTTGGCAATTCACTCAAAAACGGTCCCAATCGCTTGCAAATGGTCCCCTGAAAGCTTTGCCGGTCGAAAAAGAAGGCTTTTTATCACAGGCCAAGAAATCAGCCCTCGACAACTTAACCGGCGGAAAAAGGTTTTGTGAAAAAATCCCAAAGCCCCGGGGTCACAATTTCAGCAAAAATCTGACTTCTGGCAATTTACTCAAAAACGGTCGCAATCGCTTGCAAATGGTCCCCTGAAAGGTTTGGGGGTCGAAACAGAAGGCTTTTTATCACACTACAAGAAATCAGCCCTCAACAACTTAACCGGTGGAAAAAGATTTTTTGAAAAAATCCCTAAGCCCCGGGGTCACAATTTCAGCAAAAATCTGACTTTTGGCAATTCACTCAAAAATGGTGCCAAATACTTGCAAATGCTCCCCCGAAAGGTTTGGGAGTCGAAACAGAAGGCTTTTTATCACAGGACAAGAAATCAGCCCTCGACAACTTAACCGGTGGAAAAAGGTTTTTTGAAGAAATCCCTAACCCCCGGGGTCACAATTTCAGCAAAAATCTGACTTTTGGCAATTCACTCAAAAATGGTGCCAAATGCTTGCAAATGCTCCCCCGAAAGGTTTGGGAGTTGAAACAGAAGGCTTTTTATCACAGGACAAGAAATCAGCCCTCGACAACTTAACCGGCAGAAAAAGTTTTTTTGAAAAAATCCCTAACCCCCGGGGTCACAATTTCAGCAAAAATCTGACTTTTGGCAATTCACTCAAAAATGGTGCCAAATGCTTGCAAATGCTCCTCCGAAAGGTTTGGGAGTCGAAACAGAAGGCTTTTTATCACAGGACAAGAAATCAGCCCTCGACAACTTAACGGGTGTAAAAAAGATTTTTTGAAAAAATCCCTAACCCCCGGGGTCACAATTTCAGCAAAAATCTGACTTTTGGCAATTCACTCAAAAACGGTCCCAATCGCTTGCAAATGGTCCCCTGAAAGCTTTGCCGGTCGAAAAAGAAGGCTTTTTATCACAGGCCAAGAAATCAGCCCTCGACAACTTAACCGGCGGAAAAAGGTTTTGTGAAAAAATCCCAAAGCCCCGGGGTCACAATTTCAGCAAAAATCTGACTTCTGGCAATTTACTCAAAAACGGTCGCAATCGCTTGCAAATGGTCCCCTGAAAGGTTTGGGGGTCGAAACAGAAGGCTTTTTATCACACTGCAAGAAATCAGCCCTCAACAACTTAACCGGTGGAAAAAGATTTTTTGAAAAAATCCCTAAGCCCCGGGGTCACAATTTCAGCAAAAATCTGACTTTTGGCAATTCACTCAAAAATGGTGCCAAATACTTGCAAATGCTCCCCCGAAAGGTTTGGGAGTCGAAACAGAAGGCTTTTTATCACAGGACAAGAAATCAGCCCTCGACAACTTAACCGGTGGAAAAAGGTTTTTTGAAGAAATCCCTAACCCCCGGGGTCACAATTTCAGCAAAAATCTGACTTTTGGCAATTCACTCAAAAATGGTGCCAAATGCTTGCAAATGCTCCCCCGAAAGGTTTGGGAGTTGAAACAGAAGGCTTTTTATCACAGGACAAGAAATCAGCCCTCGACAACTTAACCGGCGGAAAAAGGTTTTTTGAAAAGAATTTCAGGAAAAATCTGACTTTTGGCAATTCACTCAAAACTGGTGCCAAACGCTTGCAAATGCTCCCCTGAAAGGTTTGGGAGTCGAAACAGAAGGCTTTTTATCACAGAACAAGAAATCAGCCCTCAACAACTTCACCGGCGGAAAAAGGTTTTTTGAAAAAATCCCTAACCCCCGGGGTCACAATTTCAGCAAAAATCTGACTTTTGGCAATTCACTCAAAAATGGTGCCAAATTCTTGGAAATGCTCCCCCCCCCCAAGGTTTGCCGGTCGAAACAGAAGGCTTTTTATCACGGGACAAGAAATCAGCCCTCGACAACTTAACCGGCAGAAAAACGTTTTTTGAAAAAATCCCTAACCCCCGGGGTCATAATTTCAGCAAAAATCTGACTTTTGGCAATTCACTCAAAAATGGTGCCAAATGCTTGCAAATGCTCCCCCGAAAGGTTTGGGAGTCGAAACAGAAGGCTTTTTATCACAGGACAAGAAATCAGCCCTCGACAACTTAACCGGCGGAAAAAGGTTTTTTGAAAAAATCCCTAACCCCCGGGGTCACAATTTCAGCAAAAATCTGACTTTTGGCAATTCACTCAAAAACGGTCCCAATCGCTTGCAAATAGTGCCCTGAAAGGTTTGCCGGTCGAAACAGAAGGCTTTTTATCACGGGACAAGAAATCAGCCCTTGACAACTTAACCGGCAGAAAAAGGTTTTTTGAAAAAATCCCTAACCCCCGGGGTCACAATTTCAGCAAAAATCTGACTTTTGGCAATTCACTCAAAAATGGTGCCAAATGCTTCCAAATGCTCCCCCGAAAGGTTTGGGAGTCGAAACAGAAGGCTTTTTATCACAGGACAAGAAATCAGCCCTCGACAACTTAACCGGCGGAAAAAGGTTTTTTGAAAAAATCCATAACCGCCGGGGTCACAATTTCAGCAAAAATCTGACTTTTGGCAATGCACTCAAAAACGGTCCCAATCGCTTGCAAATGGTCCCCTGAAAGTTTTGGCAGTCGAAACAGAAGGCTTTTTATCACAGGAAAAGAAATCAGCCCTCGACAACTTAACCGACAGAAAAATGTTTTTTGAAAAAATCCCTAACCTCCGGGGTCACAATTTCAGCAAAAAATCTGACTTTTGGAAAATCACTCAAAAATGGTGCCAAATGCTTGCAAATGCTCCCCCGAAAGGTTTGGGAGTCGAAACAGAAGGCTTTTTATCACAGGACAAGAAATCAGCCCTCGACAACTTAACGGGTGTAAAAAAGATTTTTTGAAAAAAATCCCTAACCCCCGGGGTCACAATTTCAGCAAAAATCTGGCTTTTGGCAATTCACTCAAAAACGGTCCCAATCGCTTGCAAATGGTCCCCTGAAAGGTTTGCCGGTCGAAACAGAAGGCTTTTTATCACAGGACAAGAAATCAGCCCTCGACAACTTAACCGGCGGAAAAAGGTTTTTTGAAAAAAAAATTCAGGAAAAATCTGACTTTTGGCAATTCACTCAAAAATGGTGCCAAATGCTTCCAAATGCTCCCCCGAAAGGTTTGGGAGTCGAAACAGAAGGCTTTTTATCACAGGACAAGAAATCAGCCCTCGACAACTTAACCGGCGGAAAAAGGTTTTTTGAAAAAATCCATAACCGCCGGGGTCACAATTTCAGCAAAAATCTGACTTTTGGCAATGCACTCAAAAACGGTACCAAACGCTTGCAAATGCTCCCCTTAAAGGTTTGGGAGTCGAAACAGAAGGCTTTTTATCACAGGACAAGAAATCAGCCCTCGACAACTTAACCGGCAGAAAAAGGTTTTTTGAAAAAATCCCTAAACCCCGGGGTCACAATTTCAGCAAAAATCTGACTTTTGGCAATTCACTCAAAAATGGTGCCAAATGCTTGGAAATGCTCCCCCCCCAAGGTCTGTGAGTCGAAACAGAAGGCTTTTTATCACAGGACAAGAAATCAGCCCTCGTCAACTTAACCAGCTGAAAAAGGTTTTTTTAAAAAATCCCTAAGCCCCGGGGTCACAATTTCAGCAAAAATCTGACTTTTGGCAATTCACTCAAAAATGGTGCCAAATGCTTGCAAATGCTCCCCCGAAAGGTTTGGCAGTCGAAACAGAAGGCTTTTTATCACAGGACAAGAAATCAGCCCTCGACAACTTAACCGGCGGAAAAAGGTTTTTTGAAAAAATCCCTAACCCCCGGGGTCACAATTTCAGCAAAAATCTGACTTTTGGCAATTCACTCAAAAATGGTGCCAAATGCTTCCAAATGCTCCCCCGAAAGGTTTGGGAGTCGAAACAGAAGGCTTTTTATCACAGGACAAGAAATCAGCCCTCGACAACTTAACCGGCGGAAAAAGGTTTTTTGAAAAGATCCATAACCGCCGGGGTCACAATTTCAGCAAAAATCTGACTTTTGGCAATGCACTCAAAAACGGTCCCAATCGCTTGCAAATGGTCCCCTGAAAGTTTTGGCAGTCGAAACAGAAGGCTTTTTATCACAGGAAAAGAAATCAGCCCTCGACAACTTAACCGACAGAAAAAGGTTTTTTGAAAAAATCCCTAACCTCCGGGGTCACAATTTCAGCAAAAATCTGGCTTTTGGCAATTCACTCAAAAACGGTCCCAATCGCTTGCAAATGGTCCCCTGAAAGGTTTGCCGGTCGAAACAGAAGGCTTTTTATCACAGGACAAGAAATCAGCCCTCGACAACTTAACCGGCGGAAAAAGGTTTTTTGAAAAAAAAATTCAGGAAAAATCTGACTTTTGGCAATTCACTCAAAAATGGTGCCAAACGCTTGCAAATGCTCCCCTGAAAGGGTAGGGAGTCGAAACAGAAGGCTTTTTATCACAGGACAAGAAATCAGCCCTCGACAACTTAACCGGAGGAAAAAGATTTTTTAAAAAAATCCCAAAGCCCCGGGGTCACAATTTCAGCAAAATACTGACTTTTGGCAATTCACTCAAAAATGGTACCAAACGCTTGCAAATGCTCCCCTTAAAGGTTTGGGAGTCGAAACAGAAGGCTTTTTATCACAGGACAAGAAATCAGCCCTCGACAACTTAACCGGCAGAAAAAGTTTTTTTGAAAAAATCCCTAACCCCCGGGGTCACAATTTCAGCAAAAATCTGACTTTTGGCAATTCACTCAAAAATGGTGCCAAATGCTTGCAAATGCTCCTCCGAAAGGTTTGGGAGTCGAAACAGAAGGCTTTTTATCACAGGACAAGAAATCAGCCCTCGACAACTTAACGGGTGTAAAAAAGATTTTTTGAAAAAATCCCTAACCCCCGGGGTCACAATTTCAGCAAAAATCTGACTTTTGGCAATTCACTCAAAAACGGTCCCAATCGCTTGCAAATGGTCCCCTGAAAGCTTTGCCGGTCGAAAAAGAAGGCTTTTTATCACAGGCCAAGAAATCAGCCCTCGACAACTTAACCGGCGGAAAAAGGTTTTGTGAAAAAATCCCAAAGCCCCGGGGTCACAATTTCAGCAAAAATCTGACTTCTGGCAATTTACTCAAAAACGGTCGCAATCGCTTGCAAATGGTCCCCTGAAAGGTTTGGGGGTCGAAACAGAAGGCTTTTTATCACACTACAAGAAATCAGCCCTCGACAACTTAACCGGTGGAAAAAGATTTTTTGAAAAAATCCCTAAGCCCCGGGGTCACAATTTCAGCAAAAATCTGACTTTTGGCAATTCACTCAAAAATGGTGCCAAATACTTGCAAATGCTCCCCCGAAAGGTTTGGGAGTCGAAACAGAAGGCTTTTTATCACAGGACAAGAAATCAGCCCTCGACAACTTAACCGGCGGAAAAAGGTTTTTTGAAAAGAATTTCAGGAAAAATCTGACTTTTGGCAATTCACTCAAAACTGGTGCCAAACGCTTGCAAATGCTCCCCTGAAAGGTTTGGGAGTCGAAACAGAAGGCTTTTTATCACAGAACAAGAAATCAGCCCTCAACAACTTCACCGGCGGAAAAAGGTTTTTTGAAAAAATCCCTAACCCCCAAGGTCACAATTTCAGCAAAAATCTGACTTTTGGCAATTCACTCAAAAATGGTGCCAAATTCTTGGAAATGCTCCCCCCCCCCCAAGGTTTGGGAGTCGAAACAGAAGGCTTTTTATCACAGGACAAGAAATCAGCCCTCGACAACTTAACCGGCGGAAAAAGGTTTTTTGAAAAAATCCCTAACCCCCGGGGTCACAATTTCAGCAAAAATCTGACTTTTGGCAATTCACTCAAAAACGGTCCCAATCGCTTGCAAATGGTGCCCTGAAAGGTTTGCCGGTCGAAACAGAAGGCTTTTTATCACGGGACAAGAAATCAGCCCTCGACAACTTAACCGGCAGAAAAACGTTTTTTGAAAAAATCCCTAACCCCCGGGGTCATAATTTCAGCAAAAATCTGACTTTTGGCAATTCACTCAAAAATGGTGCCAAATGCTTGCAAATGCTCCCCCGAAAGGTTTGGGAGTCGAAACAGAAGGCTTTTTATCACAGGACAAGAAATCAGCCCTCGACAACTTAACCGGCAGAAAAAGGTTTTTTGAAAAAATCCCTAACCCCCGGGGTCACAATTTCAGCAAAAATCTGACTTTTGGCAATTCACTCAAAAACGGTCCCAATCGCTTGCAAATAGTGCCCTGAAAGGTTTGCCGGTCGAAACAGAAGGCTTTTTATCACGGGACAAGAAATCAGCCTTTGACAACTTAACCGGCAGAAAAGGTTTTTTGAAAAAATCCCTAACCCCCGGGGTCACAATTTCAGCAAAAATCTGACTTTTGGCAATTCACTCAAAAATGGTGCCAAATGCTTCCAAATGCTCCCCCGAAAGGTTTGGGAGTCGAAACAGAAGCCTTTTTGTCACAGGACAAGAAATCAGCCCTCGACAACTTAACCGGCGGAAAAAGGTTTTTTGAAAAAATCCATAACCGCCGGGGTCACAATTTCAGCAAAAATCTGACTTTTGGCAATGCACTCAAAAACGGTCCCAATCGCTTGCAAATGGTCCCCTGAAAGGTTTGGGGGTCGAAACAGAAGGCTTTTTATCACAGGAGAAGAAATCAGCCCTCGACAACTTAACCGGTGGAAAAAGATTTTTTGAAAAAATCCCTAAGCCCCGGGGTCACAATTTCAGCAAAAATCTGACTTTTGGCAATTCACTCAAAAATGGTGCCAAATGCTTCCAAATGCTCACCCGAAAGGTTTGGGAGTCGAAACAGAAGGATTTTTATCACAGGACAAGAAATCAGCCCTCTGTAACTTAACCGGCGGAAAAAGGTTTTTTGAAAAAATCCCTAACCCCCGGGGTCACAATTTCAGCAAAAATCTGAGTTTTGGCAATTCACTCAAAAACGGTCCCAATCGCTTGCAAATGGTCCCCTGAAAGGTTTGCCGGTCAAAACAGAAGGCTTTTTATCACAGGACAAGAAATCAGCCCTCGACAACTTAACCGGCGGAAAAAGGTTTTTTGAAAAAATCCCTAACCCCCGGGGTCACAATTTCAGCAAAAATCTGACTTTTGGCAATTCACTCAAAAATGGTGCCGAATGCTTGGAAATGCTCCCCCCCAAGGTTTGCGAGTCGAAACAGAAGGCTTTTTATCACAGGACAAGAATTCAGCACTCGACAACTTAACGGGCAGAAAAAGGTTTTTTGAAAAAATCCCTAACCCCCGGGGTCACAATTTCAGCAAAAATCTGACTTTTGGCAATTCACTCAAAAACGGTCCCAATTGCTTGCAAATGGTGCCCTGAAAGGTTTGCCGGTCGAAACAGAAGGCTTTTTATCACGGGACAAGAAATCAGCCCTCGACAACTTAACCGGCAGAAAAAGGTTTTTTGAAAAAATCCCTAACCCCCGGGGTCACAATTTCAGCAAAAATCTGACTTTTGGCAATTCACTCAAAAATGGTGCCGAATGCTTGGAAATGCTCCCCCCCAAGGTTTGCGAGTCGAAACAGAAGGCTTTTTATCACAGGACAAGAATTCAGCACTCGACAACTTAACGGGCAGAAAAAGGTTTTTTGAAAAAATCCCTAGCCCCCGGGGTCACAATTTCAGCAAAAATCTGACTTTTGGCAATTCACTCAAAAACGGTCCCAATCGCTTGCAAATGGTCCCCTGAAAGGTTTGCCGGTCGAAACAGAAGGCTTTTTATCACAGGACAAGAAATCAGCATTTGACAACTTAACCGACGGAAAAAGATTTTTTGAAAAAATCCCAAAGCCCCGGGGTCACAATTTCAGCAAAATACTGACTTTTGGCAATTCACTCAAAAATGGTGCCAAACGCTTGCAAATGCTCCCCTGAAAGGTTTGGGAGTCGAAACAGAAGGCTTTTTATCACAGGACAAGAAATCAGCCCTCGACAACTTAACTGGCAGAAAAAGGTTTTTTGAAAAAATCCCTAACCCCCGGGGTCACAATTTCAGCAAAAATCTGACTTTTGGCAATTCACTCAAAAACGGTCCCAGTCGCGTGCAAATGGTCCCCTGAAAGGTTTGCGGTCGAAAAAGAAGGCTTTTTATCACAGGACAAGAAATCAGCCCTCAACAACTTAACCGGCAGAAAAAGGTTTTTTGAAAAAATCCCTAACCCCCGGGGTCACAATTTCAGCAAAAATCTGACTTTTGGCAATTCACTCAAAAATGGTGCCGAATGCTTGGAAATGCTCCCCCCCAAGGTTTGCGAGTCGAAACAGAAGGCTTTTTATCACAGGACAAGAAATCAGCCCTCGTCAACTTGACCGGCGGAAAAAGGTTTTTTGAAAAAATCCCTAACCCCCGGGGTCACAATTTCAGCAAAAATCTGACTTTTGGCAATTCACTCAAAAATGGTGCCAAATGCTTGCAAATGCTCCCCCGAAAGGTTTGGCAGTCGAAACAGTAGGCTTTTTATCACAGGACAAGAAATCAGCCCTCGACAACTTAACCGACAGAAAAAGGTTTTTTGAAAAAATCCCTAACCTCCGGGGTCACAATTTCAGCAAAAATCTGACTTTTGGCAATTCACTCAAAAACGGTCCCAATCGCTTGCAAATGGTCCCCTGAAAGGTTTGGGAGTCGAAACAGAAGGCTTTTTATCACAGGACAAGAAATCAGCCCTCGACAACTTAACCAGCGGAAAAAGGTTTTTTGAAAAGAATTTCACGAAAAATCTGAATTTTGGCAAATCACTCAAAAATGGTGGCAAACGCTTGCAAATGTTCCCCTGAAAGGGTAGGGAGTCGAAACAGAAGGCTTTTTATCACAGCACAAGAAATCAGCCCTCAACAACTTAACCGTAGGAAAAAGATTTTTTGAAAAAATCCCTAAGCCCCGGGGTCACAATCTCAGCAAAATACTGACTTTTGGCAATTCACTCAGAAATGGTGCCAAACGCTTGCAAATGCTCCCCTGAAAGGTTTGGGAGTCGAAACAGAAGGCTTTTTATCACAGGACAAGAAATCAGCCCTCGACAACTTAACCGGCGGAAAAAGGTTTTTTAAAAAAATCCCTAACCCCCGGGGTCACAATTTCAGCAAAAATCTGACTTCTGGCAATTTACTCAAAAACGGTCGCAATCGCTTGCAAATGGTCCCCTGAAAGGTTTGGGGGTCGAAACAGAAGGCTTTTTATCACAGGACAAGAAATCAGCCCTCGACAACTTAACCGGTGGAAAAAGGTTTTTTGAAAAAATCCCTAACCCCCGGGGTCTCAATTTCAGCAAAAATCTGACCTTTGGCAATTCACTCAAAAACGGTCCCAATCGTTTGCAAATGGTCCCCTGAAAGGTTTGGGGGTCGAAACAGAAGGCTTTTCATCACAGGACAAGAAATCAGCCCTCTGTAAGTTAACCGGCAGAAAAAGGTTTTTTGAAAAAATCACTAACCCCCGGGGTCACAATTTCAGCAAAAATCTGACTTTTGGCAATTCACTCAAAAACGGTCCCAATCGCTTGCAAATGGTGCCCTGAAAGGTTTGCCGGTCGAAACAGAAGGCTTTTTATCACAAGACAAGAAATCAGCCCTCGACAACTTAACCGGTGTAAAAAAGATTTTTTGAAAAAATCCCTAAGCCCCGGGGTCACAATTTCAGCAAAATATTGACTTTTGGCAATTCACTCAAAAACGGTGCCAAATGCTTGCAAATGCTCCCCCGAAAGGTTTCCCGGTCGAAACAGAAGGCTTTTTTTCACAGGACACGAAATCAGCCCTCGACAACTTAACCGGCAGAAAAAGGTTTTTTGAAAAAATCCCTAACCCCCGGGGTCACAATTTCAGCAAAAATCTGACTTTTGGCAATTCACGCAAAAATGGTGCCAAATGCTCGCAAATGCTCCCCCGAAAGGTTTCCCTGTCGAAACAGAAGGCTTTTTATCACAGGACAAGAAATCAGCCCTCGACAACTTAACCGGCAGAAAAAGGTTTTTTGAAAAAATCCCTAACCCCCGGGGTCACAATTTCAGCAAAAATCTGACTTTTGGCAATTCACTAAAAAATGGTGCCAAATGCTTGCAAATGCTCCCCCGAAAGGTTTGGGAGTCGAAACAGAAGGCTTTTTATCACAGGACAAGAAATCAGCCCTCGACAACTTAACGGGTGTAAAAAAGATTTTTTGAAAAAAATCCCTAACCCCCGGGGTCACAATTTCAGCAAAAATCTGGCTTTTGGCAATTCACTCAAAAACGGTCCCAATCGCTTGCAAATGGTCCCCCGAAAGGTTTGCCGGTCGAAACAGAAGGCTTTTTATCACAGGACAAGAAAACAGCCCTCGACAACTTAACCGGCGGAAAAAGGTTTTTTGAAAAAAAAATTCAGGAAAAATCTGACTTTTGGCAATTCACTCAAAAATGGTGCCAAACGCTTGCAAATGCTCCCCTGAAAGGTTTGCGGTCGAAAAAGAAGGCTTTTTATCACAGGACAAGAAATCAGCCCTCAACAACTTAACCGGCAGAAAAAGGTTTTTTGAAAAAATCCCTAACCCCCGGGGTCACAATTTCAGCAAAAATCTGACTTTTGGCAATTCACTCAAAAATGGTGCCGAATGCTTGGAAATGCTCCCCCCCAAGGTTTGCGAGTCGAAACAGAAGGCTTTTTATCACAGGACAAGAAATCAGCCCTCGTCAACTTGACCGGCGGAAAAAGGTTTTTTGAAAAAATCCCTAACCCCCGGGGTCACAATTTCAGCAAAAATCTGACTTTTGGCAATTCACTCAAAAATGGTGCCAAATGCTTGCAAATGCTCCCCCGAAAGGTTTGGCAGTCGAAACAGTAGGCTTTTTATCACAGGACAAGAAATCAGCCCTCGACAACTTAACCGACAGAAAAAGGTTTTTTGAAAAAATCCCTAACCTCCGGGGTCACAATTTCAGCAAAAATCTGACTTTTGGCAATTCACTCAAAAACGGTCCCAATCGCTTGCAAATGGTCCCCTGAAAGGTTTGGGAGTCGAAACAGAAGGCTTTTTATCACAGGACAAGAAATCAGCCCTCGACAACTTAACCAGCGGAAAAAGGTTTTTTGAAAAGAATTTCACGAAAAATCTGAATTTTGGCAAATCACTCAAAAATGGTGGCAAACGCTTGCAAATGTTCCCCTGAAAGGGTAGGGAGTCGAAACAGAAGGCTTTTTATCACAGCACAAGAAATCAGCCCTCAACAACTTAACCGTAGGAAAAAGATTTTTTGAAAAAATCCCTAAGCCCCGGGGTCACAATCTCAGCAAAATACTGACTTTTGGCAATTCACTCAGAAATGGTGCCAAACGCTTGCAAATGCTCCCCTGAAAGGTTTGGGAGTCGAAACAGAAGGCTTTTTATCACAGGACAAGAAATCAGCCCTCGACAACTTAACCGGTGGAAAAAGGTTTTTTGAAAAAATCCCTAACCCCCGGGGTCTCAATTTCAGCAAAAATCTGACCTTTGGCAATTCACTCAAAAACGGTCCCAATCGTTTGCAAATGGTCCCCTGAAAGGTTTGGGGGTCGAAACAGAAGGCTTTTCATCACAGGACAAGAAATCAGCCCTCTGTAAGTTAACCGGCAGAAAAAGGTTTTTTGAAAAAATCACTAACCCCCGGGGTCACAATTTCAGCAAAAATCTGACTTTTGGCAATTCACTCAAAAACGGTCCCAATCGCTTGCAAATGGTGCCCTGAAAGGTTTGCCGGTCGAAACAGAAGGCTTTTTATCACAAGACAAGAAATCAGCCCTCGACAACTTAACCGGTGTAAAAAAGATTTTTTGAAAAAATCCCTAAGCCCCGGGGTCACAATTTCAGCAAAATATTGACTTTTGGCAATTCACTCAAAAACGGTGCCAAATGCTTGCAAATGCTCCCCCGAAAGGTTTCCCGGTCGAAACAGAAGGCTTTTTTTCACAGGACACGAAATCAGCCCTCGACAACTTAACCGGCAGAAAAAGGTTTTTTGAAAAAATCCCTAACCCCCGGGGTCACAATTTCAGCAAAAATCTGACTTTTGGCAATTCACTAAAAAATGGTGCCAAATGCTTGCAAATGCTCCCCCGAAAGGTTTGGGAGTCGAAACAGAAGGCTTTTTATCACAGGACAAGAAATCAGCCCTCGACAACTTAACGGGTGTAAAAAAGATTTTTTGAAAAAAATCCCTAACCCCCGGGGTCACAATTTCAGCAAAAATCTGGCTTTTGGCAATTCACTCAAAAACGGTCCCAATCGCTTGCAAATGGTCCCCCGAAAGGTTTGCCGGTCGAAACAGAAGGCTTTTTATCACAGGACAAGAAATCAGCCCTCGACAACTTAACCGGCGGAAAAAGGTTTTTTGAAAAAAAAATTCAGGAAAAATCTGACTTTTGGCAATTCACTCAAAAATGGTGCCAAACGCTTGCAAATGCTCCCCTGAAAGGGTAGGGAGTCGAAACAGAAGGCTTTTTATCACAGGACAAGAAATCAGCCCTCGACAACTTAACCGGAGGAAAAAGATTTTTTGAAAAAATCCCAAAGCCCCGGGGTCACAATTTCAGCAAAATACTGACTTTTGGCAATTCACTCAAAAATGGTGCCAAACGCTTGCAAATGCTCCCCTTAAAGGTTTGGGAGTCGAAACAGAAGGCTTTTTATCACAGTACAAGAAATCAGCCCTCGACAACTTAACCGGCAGAAAAAGGTTTTTTGAAAAAATCCCTAAACCCCGGGGTCACAATTTCAGCAAAAATCTGACTTTTGGCAATTCACTCAAAAATGGTGCCAAATGCTTGGAAATGCTCCCCCCCAAGGTTTGCGAGTCGAAACAGAAGGCTTTTTATCACAGGACAAGAAATCAGCCCTCGTCAACTTAACCAGCTGAAAAAGGTTTTTTGAAAAAATCCCTAACCCCCGGGGTCACAATTTCTGCAAAAATCTGGCTTTTGGCAATTCACTCAAAAACGGTCCCAATCGCTTGCAAATGGTCCCCTGAAAGGTTTGCCGGTCGAAACAGAAGGCTTTTTATCACAGGACAAGAAATCAGCCCTCGACAACTTAACCGGCGGAAAAAGGTTTTTTGAAAAAAAAATTCAGGAAAAATCTGACTTTTGGCAATTCACTCAAAAATGGTGCCAAACGCTTGCAAATGCTCCCCTGAAAGGGTAGGGAGTCGAAACAGAAGGCTTTTTATCACAGGACAAGAAATCAGCCCTCGACAACTTAACCGGAGGAAAAAGATTTTTTGAAAAAATCCCAAAGCCCCGGGGTCACAATTTCAGCAAAATACTGACTTTTGGCAATTCACTCAAAAATGGTGCCAAACGCTTGCAAATGCTCCCCTTAAAGGTTTGGGAGTCGAAACAGAAGGCTTTTTATCACAGTACAAGAAATCAGCCCTCGACAACTTAACCGGCAGAAAAAGGTTTTTTGAAAAAATCCCTAAACCCCGGGGTCACAATTTCAGCAAAAATCTGACTTTTGGCAATTCACTCAAAAATGGTGCCAAATGCTTGGAAATGCTCCCCCCCAAGGTTTGCGAGTCGAAACAGAAGGCTTTTTATCACAGGACAAGAAATCAGCCCTCGTCAACTTAACCAGCTGAAAAAGCTTTTGGCAATTCACTCCAAAACGGTCCCAATCGCTTGCAAATGGTCCCCTGAAAGGTTTGCCGGTCGAAACAGAAGGCTTTTTATCACAGGACAAGAAATCAGCCCTCGACAACTTAACCGGCGGAAAAAGGTTTTTTGAAAAAAAAATTCAGGAAAAATCTGACTTTTGGCAATTCACTCAAAAACGGTCCCAATCGCTTGCAAATGGTCCCCTGAAAGCTTTGCCGGTCGAAAAAGAAGGCTTTTTATCACAGGCCAAGAAATCAGCCCTCGACAACTTAACCGGCGGAAAAAGATTTTTTGAAAAAATCCCTAACCCCCGGGGTCAAAATTTCACCAAAAATCTGGCTTTTGGCAATTCACTCAAAAACGGTCCCAATCGCTTGCAAATGGTCCCCTGAAAGGTTTGCCGGTCGAAACAGAAGGCTTTTTATCACAGGCCAAGAAATCAGCCCTCGACAACTTAACCGGCGGAAAAAGGTTTTGTGAAAAAATCCCAAAGCCCCGGGGTCACAATTTCAGCAAAAATCTGACTTCTGGCAATTTTCTCAAAAACGGTCGCAATCGCTTGCAAATGGTCCCCTGAAAGGTTTGGGGGTCGATACAGAAGGCTTTTTATCACACTACAAGAAATCAGCCCTCGACAACTTAACCGGTGGAAAAAGATTTTTTGAAAAAATCCCTAAGCCCCGGGGTCACAATTTCAACAAAAATCTGACTTTTGGCAATTCACTCAAAAATGGTGCCAAATACTTGCAAATGCTCCCCCGAAAGGTTTGGGAGTCGAAACAGAAGGCTTTTTATCACAGGACAAGAAATCAGCCCTTGACAACTTAACCGGAAGAAAAAGGTTTTTTGAAGAAATCCCTAACCCCGGGGGTCACAATTTCAGCAAAAATCTGACTTTTGGCAATTCACTCAAAAATGGTGCCAAATGCTTGCAAATGCTCCCCCGAAAGGTTTGGGAGTTGAAACAGAAGGCTTTTTATCACAGGACAAGAAATCAGCCCTCGACAACTTAACCGGCGGAAAAAGGTTTTTTGAAAAGAATTTCAGGAAAAATCTGACTTTTGGCAATTCACTAAAAAACGGTGCCAAACGCTTGCAAATGCTCCCCTGAAAGGTTTGGGAGTCGAAACAGAAGGCTTTTTATCACAGGACAAGAAATCAGCCCTCGACAACTTAACCGGCGGAAAAAGGTTTTTTGAAAAAATCCCTAACCCCCGGGGTCACAATTTCAGGAAAAATCTGACTTTTGGCAATTCACTCAAAAACGATCCCAGTCGCTTGCAAATGTTGCCCTGAAAGGTTTGCCGGTCGAAACAGAAGGCTTTTTATCACGGGACAAGAAATCAGCCCTCGACAACTTAACCGGCAGAAAACGGTTTTTTTGAAAAAATCCCTAAGCCCCGGGGTCACAATTTCAGCAAAAATCTGACTTTTGGCAATTCACTCAAAAATGGTGCCAAATGCTTGCAAATGCTCCCCCGAAAGGTTTGGGAGTCGAAACAGAAGGCTTTTTATCACAGGACAAGAAATCAGCCCTCGAAAACTTAACCGGCAGAAAAAGGTTTTTTGAAAAAATCCCTAAGCCCCGGGGTCACAATTTAAGCAAAAATCTGACTTTTGGCAATTCAATCAAAAATGGTGCCAAATGCTTCCAAATGCTCCCCTGAAAGGTTTGGGAGTCGAAACAGAAGGCTTTTTATCACAGGACAAGAAATCAGCCCTCGAAAACTTAACCGGCAGAAAAAGGTTTTTTGAAAAAATCCCTAACCCCCGGGGTCACAATTTCACCAAAAATCTGACTTTTGGCAATTCACTCAAAAAGGGTCCCAATCGCTTGCAAATGGTCCCCTGAAAGGTTTCCCGGTCGAAACAGAAGGCTTTTTATCACAGGACAAGAAATCAGCCCTCGACAACTTAACCGGCAGAAAACGGTTTTTTTGAAAAAATCCCTAAGCCCCGGGGTCACAATTTCAGCAAAAATCTGACATTTGGCAATTCACTCAAAAATGGTGCCAAATGCTTGCAAATGCTCCCCCGAAAGGTTTGTGAGTCGAAACAGAAGGCTTTTTATCACAGGACAAGAAATCAGCCCTCGAAAACTTAACCGGCAGAAAAAGGTTTTTTGAAAAAATCCCTAAGCCCCGGGGTCACAATTTCAGCAAAAATCTGACTTTTGGCAATTCACTCAAAAATGGTGCCAAATGCTTCCAAATGCTCCCCTGAAAGGTTTGGGAGTCGAAACAGAAGGCTTTTTATCACAGGACAAGAAATCAGCCCTCGACAACTTAACCGGCGGAAAAAGGTTTTTTGAAAAAATCCCTAACCCCCGGGCTCACAATTTTAGCAAAAATCTGGCTTTTGGCAATTCACTCAAAAACGGTCCCACTCGCTTGCAAATGGTCCCCTGAAAGGTTTGCCGGTCGAAACAGAAGGCTTTTTATCACAGGACAAGAAATCAGCCCTCGACAACTTAACCGGCGGAAAAAGATTTTTTGAAAAAATCCCTAACCCCCGGGCTCACAATTTCAGCAAAAATCTGGCTTTTGGCAATTCACTCAAAAACGGTCCCACTCGCTTGCAAATGGTCCCCTGAAAGGTTTGCCGGTCGAAACAGAAGGCTTTTTATCACAGGACAAGAAATCAGCCCTCGACAACTTAACCGGCAGAAAAAGGTTTTTTGAAAAGAATTTCAGGCAAAATCTGACTTTTGGCAATTCACTCAAAAATGGTGCCAAACGCTTGCAAATGCTCCCCTGAAAGGGTAGGGAGTCGAAACAGAAGGCTTTTTATCACAGGACAAGAAATCAGCCCTCGACAACTTAACCGGAGGAAAAAGATTATTTGAAAAAATCCCAAAGCCCCGGGGGTCACAATTTCAGCAAAATACTGACTTTTGGCATTCACTCAAAAATGGTGCCAAATGCTTGGAAATGCTCCCCTGAAAGGTTTGGGAGTCGAAACAGAAGGATTTTTATCACAGGACAAGAAATCAGCCCTCTGTAACTTAACCGGCGGAGAAAGGTTTTTTGAAAAAATCCCTAAGCCCCGGGGTCACAATTTCAGCAAAAATCTGACTTTTGGCAATTCACTCAGAAATGGTGCCAAACGTTTGGAAATGCTCCCCCGAAAGGTTTGGGAGTCGAAACAGAAGGCTTTTTATCACAGGACAAGAAATCAGCCCTCGACAACTTAACCGGCGGAAAAAGGTTTTTTGAAAAAATCCCTAACCCCCGGGGTCACAATTTCAGCAAAAATCTGACTTTTGGCAATTCACTCAAAACCGGTCCCAATCGCTTGCAAATGGTCCCCTGAAAGGTTTGCCGGTCGAAACAGAAGGCTTTTTATCACAGGACAAGAAATCAGCCCTCGGCAACTTAACCGGCAGGAAAAGGTTTTTTGAAAAAATCCCTAACCCCCGGGGTCACAATTTCAGGAAAAATCTGACTTTTGGCAATTTACTCAAAAACGGTCCCAATCGCTTGCAAATGGTCCCCTGAAAGGTTTGGGGGTCGAAACAGAAGGCTTTTCATCACAGGACAAGAAATCAGCCCTCTGTAACTTAACCGGTGGAAAAAGATTTTTTGAAAAAAACCCTAAGCCCCGGGGTCACAATTTCAGCAAAATACTGACTTTTGGCAATTCACTCAACAATGGTGCCAAACGCTTGCAAATGCTCCCCTGAAAGGTTTGGGAGTTGAAACAGAAGGCTTTTTATCACAGGACAAGAAATCAGCCCTCCACAACTTAACCGGCGGAAAAAGGTTTTTTGAAAAAATCCCTAACCCCCGGGGTCACAATTTCAGCAAAAATCTGACTTTTGGCAATTCACTCAAAAATGGTGCCAAATGCTTGGAAATGCTCCCCCCCAAGGTTTGGGAGTCGAAACAGAAGGCTTTTTATCACAGGACAAGAAATCAGCCCTCGACAACTTGACCGGCGGAAAAAGGTTTTTGGAAAAAATGCCTAACCCCCGGGGTGACAAATTCAGCAAAAATCTGACTTTTGGCAATTCACTCAAAAACGGTCCCAATCGCTGGCAAATGGTTCCCTGAAAGGTTTGGGAGTCGAAACAGAAGGCTTTTTATCACAGGACAAGAAATCAGCCCTCGACAACTTAACCGGCGGAAAAAGCTTTTTTGAAAAAATCCCTAACCCCCGGGGTCACAATTTCAGCAAAAATCTGACTTTTGGCAATTTACTCAAAAACGGTCCCAATCGCTTGCAAATGGTCCCCTGAAAGGTTTGGGTGTCGAAACAGAAGGCTTTTCATCACAGGATAAGAAATCAGCCCTCTGTAACTTAACCGGTGGAAAAAGATTTTTTGAAAAAAACCCTAAGCCCCGGGGTCACAATTTCAGCAAAATACTGACTTTTGGCAATTCACTCAACAATGGTGCCAAACGCTTGCAAATGCTCCCCTGAAAGGTTTGGGAGTTGAAACAGAAGGCTTTTTATCACAGGACAAGAAATCAGCCCTCCACAACTTAACCGGCGGAAAAAGGTTTTTTGAAAAAATCCCTAACCCCCGGGGTCACAATTTCAGCAAAAATCTGACTTTTGGCAATTCACTCAAAAATGGTGCCAAATGCTTGGAAATGCTCCCCCCCAAGGTTTGGCAGTCGAAACAGAAGGCTTTTTATCACAGGACAAGAAATCAGCCCTCGACAACTTAACCGGCAGAAAAAGGTTTTTTTGAAAAAAACCCTAACCCCCGGGGTCACAATTTCAGCAAAAATCTGACTTTTGGCAATTCACTCAAAAATGGTGCCAAATGCTTGCAAATGCTCCCTTGAAAGGGTAGGAAGTCGAAACAGAAGGCTTTTTATCACAGAACAAGAAATCAGCCCTCGACAACTTAACCGGAGGAAAAAGAATTTTTGAAAAAATCAGAAAGCCCCGGGGTCACAATTTCAGCAAAATACTGACTTTTGGCAATTCACTCAAAAATGGTTCCAAATGCTTCCAAATGCTCCCCCCCAAGGTTTGGGAGTCGAAACAGAAGGCTTTTTCTCACAGGGCAAGAAATCAGCCCTCGACAACTTAACCGGCGGAAAAAGGTTTTTTGAAAAAATCCCTAACCCCCGGGGTCACAATTTCAGCAAAAATCTGACTTTTGGCAATGCACTCAAAAACGGTCCCAATCGCTTGCAAATGGTGCCCTGAAATGTTTGTCGGTCGAAACAGAAGGCTTTTTATCACAGGACAAGAAATCAGCCCTCGACAACTTAACCGGCGGAAAAAGGTTTTTTGAAGAAATCCCTAACCCCCGGGGTCACAATTTCAGCAAAAATCTGACTTTTGGCAATTCACTCAAAAATGGTGCCAAATGCTTGCAAATGCTCCCCCGAAAGGTTTGGGAGTTGAAACAGAAGGCTTTTTATCAGAGGACAAGAAATCAGCCCTCGACAACTTAACCGGCGGAAAAAGGTTTTTTGAAAAGAATTTCAGCAAAAATCTGACTTTTGGCAATTCACTCAAAAATGGTGCCAAACGCTTGCAAATGCTCCCCTGAAAGGTTTGGGAGTTGAAACAGAAGGCTTTTTATCACAGGACAAGAAATCAGCCCTCGACAACTTAACCGGCGGAAAAAGGTTTTTTGAAAAAATCCCTAACCCCCGGGGTCACAATGTCAGCAAAAATCTGACTTTTGGCAATTCACTCAAAAACGGTCCCAATCGCTTGCAAATGGTGCCCTGAAAGGTTTGCCGGACTAAACAGAAGGCTTTTTATCACGGGACAAGAAATCAGCCCTCGACAACTTAACCGGTGGAAAAAGATTTTTTGAAAAAATCCCTAAGCCCCGGGGTCACAATTTCAGCAAAAATCTGACTTTTGGCAATTCACTCAAAAATGGTGCCAAATGCTTCCAAATGCTCCCCCGAAAGGTTTGGGAGTCGAAACAGAAGGCTTTTTATCACAGGACAAGAAATCAGCCCTCGACAACTTAACCGGCGGAACAAGATTTTTTGAAAAAATCCCTAACCCCCGGGCTCACAATTTCAGCAAAAATCTGGCTTTTGGCAATTCACTCAAAAACGGTCCCACTCGCTTGCAAATGGTCCCCTGAAAGGTTTGCCGGTCGAAACAGAAGGCTTTTTATCACAGGACAAGAAATCAGCCCTCGACAACTTAACCGGCAGAAAAAGGTTTTTTGAAAAGAATTTCAGGCAAAATCTGACTTTTGGCAATTCACTCAAAAATGGTGCCAAACGCTTGCAAATGCTCCCCTGAAAGGGTAGGGAGTCGAAACAGAAGGCTTTTTATCACAGGACAAGAAATCAGCCCTCGACAACTTAACCGGAGGAAAAAGATTATTTGAAAAAATCCCAAAGCCCCGGGGGTCACAATTTCAGCAAAATACTGACTTTTGGCAATTCACTCAAAAATGGTGCCAAATGCTTGGAAATGCTCCCCTGAAAGGTTTGGGAGTCGAAACAGAAGGATTTTTATCACAGGACAAGAAATCAGCCCTCTGTAACTTAACCGGCGGAGAAAGGTTTTTTGAAAAAATCCCTAAGCCCCGGGGTCACAATTTCAGCAAAAATCTGACTTTTGGCAATTCACTCAGAAGTGGTGCCAAACGTTTGGAAATGCTCCCCCGAAAGGTTTGGGAGTCGAAACAGAAGGCTTTTTATCACAGGACAAGAAATCAGCCCTCGACAACTTAACCGGCGGAAAAAGGTTTTTTGAAAAAATCCCTAACCCCCGGGGTCACAATTTCAGCAAAAATCTGACTTTTGGCAATTCACTCAAAACCGGTCCCAATCGCTTGCAAATGGTCCCCTGAAAGGTTTGCCGGTCGAAACAGAAGGCTTTTTATCACAGGACAAGAAATCAGCCCTCGGCAACTTAACCGGCAGGAAAAGGTTTTTTGAAAAAATCCCTAACCCCCGGGGTCACAATTTCAGGAAAAATCTGACTTTTGGCAATTTACTCAAAAACGGTCCCAATCGCTTGCAAATGGTCCCCTGAAAGGTTTGGGGGTCGAAACAGAAGGCTTTTCATCACAGGACAAGAAATCAGCCCTCTGTAACTTAACCGGTGGAAAAAGATTTTTTGAAAAAAACCCTAAGCCCCGGGGTCACAATTTCAGCAAAATACTGACTTTTGGCAATTCACTCAACAATGGTGCCAAACGCTTGCAAATGCTCCCCTGAAAGGTTTGGGAGTTGAAACAGAAGGCTTTTTATCACAGGACAAGAAATCAGCCCTCCACAACTTAACCGGCGGAAAAAGGTTTTTTGAAAAAATCCCTAACCCCCGGGGTCACAATTTCAGCAAAAATCTGACTTTTGGCAATTCACTCAAAAATGGTGCCAAATGCTTGGAAATGCTCCCCCCCAAGGTTTGGGAGTCGAAACAGAAGGCTTTTTATCACAGGACAAGAAATCAGCCCTCGACAACTTAACCGGCGGAAAAAGGTTTTTGGAAAAAATCCCTAACCCCCGGGGTGACAAATTCAGCAAAAATCTGACTTTTGGCAATTCACTCAAAAACGGTCCCAATCGCTGGCAAATGGTTCCCTGAAAGGTTTGGGAGTCGAAACAGAAGGCTTTTTATCACAGGACAAGAAATCAGACCTCGACAACTTAACCGGCGGAAAAAGCTTTTTTGAAAAAATCCCTAACCCCCGGGGTCACAATTTCAGCAAAAATCTGACTTTTGGCAATTTACTCAAAAACGGTCCCAATCGCTTGCAAATGGTCCCCTGAAAGGTTTGGGTGTCGAAACAGAAGGCTTTTCATCACAGGACAAGAAATCAGCCCTCTGTAACTTAACCGGTGGAAAAAGATTTTTTGAAAAAAACCCTAAGCCCCGGGGTCACAATTTCAGCAAAATACTGACTTTTGGCAATTCACTCAACAATGGTGCCAAACGCTTGCAAATGCTCCCCTGAAAGGTTTGGGAGTTGAAACAGAAGGCTTTTTATCACAGGACAAGAAATCAGCCCTCCACAACTTAACCGGCGGAAAAAGGTTTTTTGAAAAAATCCCTAACCCCCGGGGTCACAATTTCAGCAAAAATCTGACTTTTGACAATTCACTCAAAAATGGTGCCAAATGCTTGGAAATGCTCCCCCCCAAGGTTTGGCAGTCGAAACAGAAGGCTTTTTATCACAGGACAAGAAATCAGCCCTCGACAACTTAACCGGCAGAAAAAGGTTTTTTTGAAAAAAACCCTAACCCCCGGGGTCACAATTTCAGCAAAAATCTGACTTTTGGCAATTCACTCAAAAATGGTGCCAAATGCTTGCAAATGCTCCCCCGAAAGGTTTGGGAGTCGAAACAGAAGGCTTTTTATCACAGGACAAGAAATCAGCCCTCGACAACTTAACCGGCGGAAAAAGGTTTTTTGAAAAAATCCCTAACCCCCGGGGTGACAAATTCAGCAAAAATCTGACTTTTGGCAATTCACTCAAAAATGGTGCCAAATGCTTGCAAATGCTCCCTTGAAAGGGTAGGAAGTCGAAACAGAAGGCTTTTTATCACAGAACAAGAAATCAGCCCTCGACAACTTAACCGGAGGAAAAAGAATTTTTGAAAAAATCAGAAAGCCCCGGGGTCACAATTTCAGCAAAATACTGACTTTTGGCAATTCACTCAAAAATGGTTCCAAATGCTTCCAAATGCTCCCCCCCAAGGTTTGGGAGTCGAAACAGAAGGCTTTTTCTCACAGGGCAAGAAATCAGCCCTCGACAACTTAACCGGCGGAAAAAGGTTTTTTGAAAAAATCCCTAACCCCCGGGGTCACAATTTCAGCAAAAATCTGACTTTTGGCAATGCACTCAAAAACGGTCCCAATCGCTTGCAAATGGTGCCCTGAAATGTTTGTCGGTCGAAACAGAAGGCTTTTTATCACAGGACAAGAAATCAGCCCTCGACAACTTAACCGGCAGAAAAAGGTTTTTTTGAAAAAATCCCTAACCCCCGGGGTCACAATTTCAGCAAAAATCTGACTTTTGGCAATTCACTCAAAAATGGTGCCAAATGCTTGCAAATGCTCCCCCGAAAGGTTTGGGAGTCGAAACAGAAGGCTTTTTATCACAGGACAAGAAATCAGCCCTCGACAACTTAACCGGCAGAAAAAGGTTTTTTGAAAAAATCCCTAACCCCCGGGGTCACAATTTCAGCAAAAATCTGACTTTTGGCAATGCACTCAAAAACGGTCCCAATCGCTTGCAAATGGTCCCCTGAAAGGTTTGGGGGTCGAAACAGATGGGTCTTTTTCACAGGAGAAGAAATCAGCCCTCGACAACTTAACCGGTGGAAAAAGATTTTTTGAAAAAATCCCTAAGCCCCGGGGTCACAATTTCAGCAAAAATCTGACTTTTGGCAATTCACTCAAAAATGGTGCCAAATGCTTCCAAATGCTCCCCCGAAAGGTTTGGGAGTCGAAACAGAAGGCTTTTTATCACAGGACAAGAAATCAGCCCTCGACAACTTAACCGGCGGAACAAGATTTTTTGAAAAAATCCCTAACCCCCGGGCTCACAATTTCAGCAAAAATCTGGCTTTTGGCAATTCACTCAAAAACGGTCCCACTCGCTTGCAAATGGTCCCCTGAAAGGTTTGCCGGTCGAAACAGAAGGCTTTTTATCACAGGACAAGAAATCAGCCCTCGACAACTTAACCGGCAGAAAAAGGTTTTTTGAAAAGAATTTCAGGCAAAATCTGACTTTTGGCAATTCACTCAAAAATGGTGCCAAACGCTTGCAAATGCTCCCCTGAAAGGGTAGGGAGTCGAAACAGAAGGCTTTTTATCACAGGACAAGAAATCAGCCCTCGACAACTTAACCGGAGGAAAAAGATTATTTGAAAAAATCCCAAAGCCCCGGGGGTCACAATTTCAGCAAAATACTGACTTTTGGCAATTCACTCAAAAATGGTGCCAAATGCTTGGAAATGCTCCCCTGAAAGGTTTGGGAGTCGAAACAGAAGGATTTTTATCACAGGACAAGAAATCAGCCCTCTGTAACTTAACCGGCGGAGAAAGGTTTTTTGAAAAAATCCCTAAGCCCCGGGGTCACAATTTCAGCAAAAATCTGACTTTTGGCAATTCACTCAGAAATGGTGCCAAACGTTTGGAAATGCTCCCCCGAAAGGTTTGGGAGTCGAAACAGAAGGCTTTTTATCACAGGACAAGAAATCAGCCCTCGACAACTTAACCGGTGGAAAAAGGTTTTTTGAAAAAATCCCTAACCCCCGGGGTCACAATTTCAGCAAAAATCTGACTTTTGGCAATTCACTCAAAACCGGTCCCAATCGCTTGCAAATGGTCCCCTGAAAGGTTTGCCGGTCGAAACAGAAGGCTTTTTATCACAGGACAAGAAATCAGCCCTCGGCAACTTAACCGGCAGGAAAAGGTTTTTTGAAAAAATCCCTAACCCCCGGGGTCACAATTTCAGGAAAAATCTGACTTTTGGCAATTTACTCAAAAACGGTCCCAATCGCTTGCAAATGGTCCCCTGAAAGGTTTGGGGGTCGAAACAGAAGGCTTTTCATCACAGGACAAGAAATCAGCCCTCTGTAACTTAACCGGTGGAAAAAGATTTTTTGAAAAAAACCCTAAGCCCCGGGGTCACAATTTCAGCAAAATACTGACTTTTGGCAATTCACTCAACAATGGTGCCAAACGCTTGCAAATGCTCCCCTGAAAGGTTTGGGAGTTGAAACAGAAGGCTTTTTATCACAGGACAAGAAATCAGCCCTCCACAACTTAACCGGCGGAAAAAGGTTTTTTGAAAAAATCCCTAACCCCCGGGGTCACAATTTCAGCAAAAATCTGACTTTTGGCAATTCACTCAAAAATGGTGCCAAATGCTTGGAAATGCTCCCCCCCAAGGTTTGGGAGTCGAAACAGAAGGCTTTTTATCACAGGACAAGAAATCAGCCCTCGACAACTTAACCGGCGGAAAAAGGTTTTTGGAAAAAATCCCTAACCCCCGGGGTGACAAATTCAGCAAAAATCTGACTTTTGGCAATTCACTCAAAAACGGTCCCAATCGCTGGCAAATGGTTCCCTGAAAGGTTTGGGAGTCGAAACAGAAGGCTTTTTATCACAGGACAAGAAATCAGCCCTCGACAACTTAACCGGCGGAAAAAGGTTTTTTGAAAAAATCCCTAACCCCCGGGGTCACAATTTCAGCAAAAATCTGACTTTTGGCAATTTACTCAAAAACGGTCCCAATCGCTTGCAAATGGTCCCCTGAAAGGTTTGGGTGTCGAAACAGAAGGCTTTTCATCACAGGACAAGAAATCAGCCCTCTGTAACTTAACCGGTGGAAAAAGATTTTTTGAAAAAAACCCTAAGCCCCGGGGTCACAATTTCAGCAAAATACTGACTTTTGGCAATTCACTCAACAATGGTGCCAAACGCTTGCAAATGCTCCCCTGAAAGGTTTGGGAGTTGAAACAGAAGGCTTTTTATCACAGGACAAGAAATCAGCCCTCCACAACTTAACCGGCGGAAAAAGGTTTTTTGAAAAAATCCCTAACCCCCGGGGTCACAATTTCAGCAAAAATCAGACTTTTGGCAATTCACTCAAAAATGGTGCCAAATGCTTGGAAATGCTCCCCCCCAAGGTTTGGGAGTCGAAACAGAAGGCTTTTTATCACAGGACAAGAAATCAGCCCTCGACAACTTAACCGGCAGAAAAAGGTTTTTTTGAAAAAAAACCTAACCCCCGGGGTCACAATTTCAGCAAAAATCTGACTTTTGGCAATTCACTCAAAAATGGTGCCAAATGCTTGCAAATGCTCCCCCGAAAGGTTTGGGAGTCGAAACAGAAGGCTTTTTATCACAGGACAAGAAATCAGCCCTCGACAACTTAACCGGCGGAAAAAGGTTTTTTGAAAAAATCCCTAACCCCCGGGGTCACAATTTCAGCAAAAATCTGACTTTTGGCAATTCACTCAAAAATGGTGCCAAATGCTTGCAAATGCTCCCTTGAAAGGGTAGGAAGTCGAAACAGAAGGCTTTTTATCACAGAACAAGAAATCAGCCCTCGACAACTTAACCGGAGGAAAAAGAATTTTTGAAAAAATCAGAAAGCCCCGGGGTCACAATTTCAGCAAAATACTGACTTTTGGCAATTCACTCAAAAATGGTTCCAAATGCTTCCAAATGCTCCCCCCCAAGGTTTGGGAGTCGAAACAGAAGGCTTTTTCTCACAGGGCAAGAAATCAGCCCTCGACAACTTAACCGGCGGAAAAAGGTTTTTTGAAAAAATCCCTAACCCCCGGGGTCACAATTTCAGCAAAAATCTGACTTTTGGCAATTCACTCAAAAACGGTCCCAATCGCTTGCAAATGGTGCCCTGAAATGTTTGTCGGTCGAAACAGAAGGCTTTTTATCACAGGACAAGAAATCAGCCCTCGACAACTTAACCGGCAGAAAAAGGTTTTTTTGAAAAAATCCCTAATCCCCGGGGTCACAATTTCAGCAAAAATCTGACTTTTGGCAATTCACTCAAAAATGGTGCCAAATGCTTGCAAATGCTCCCCCGAAAGGTTTGGGAGTCGAAACAGAAGGCTTTTTATCACAGGACAAGAAATCAGCCCTCGACAACTTAACCGGCGGAACAAGATTTTTTGAAAAAATCCCTAACCCCCGGGCTCACAATTTCAGCAAAAATCTGGCTTTTGGCAATTCACTCAAAAACGGTCCCACTCGCTTGCAAATGGTCCCCTGAAAGGTTTGCCGGTCGAAACAGAAGGCTTTTTATCACAGGACAAGAAATCAGCCCTCGACAACTTAACCGGCAGAAAAAGGTTTTTTGAAAAGAATTTCAGGTAAAATCTGACTTTTGGCAATTCACTCAAAAATGGTGCCAAACGCTTGCAAATGGTCCCCTGAAAGGTTTGGGGGTCGAAACAGAAGGCTTTTTATCACAGGACAAGAAATCAGCCCTCGACAACTTAACCGGAGGAAAAAGATTATTTGAAAAAATCCCAAAGCCCCGGGGGTCACAATTTCAGCAAAATACTGACTTTTGGCAATTCACTCAAAAATGGTGCCAAATGCTTGGAAATGCTCCCCTGAAAGGTTTGGGAGTCGAAACAGAAGGATTTTTATCACAGGACAAGAAATCAGCCCTCTGTAACTTAACCGGCGGAGAAAGGTTTTTTGAAAAAATCCCTAAGCCCCGGGGTCACAATTTCAGCAAAAATCTGACTTTTGGCAATTCACTCAGAAATGGTGCCAAACGTTTGGAAATGCTCCCCCGAAAGGTTTGGGAGTCGAAACAGAAGGCTTTTTATCACAGGACAAGAAATCAGCCCTCGACAACTTAACCGGCGGAAAAAGGTTTTTTGAAAAAATCCCTAACCCCCGGGGTCACAATTTCAGCAAAAATCTGACTTTTGGCAATTCACTCAAAAACGGTCCCAATCGCTTGCAAATGGTCCCCTGAAAGGTTTGCCGGTCGAAACAGAAGGCTTTTTATCACAGGACAAGAAATCAGCCCTCGGCAACTTAACCGGCAGGAAAAGGTTTTTTGAAAAAATCCCTAACCCCCGGGGTCACAATTTCAGGAAAAATCTGACTTTTGGCAATTTACTCAAAAACGGTCCCAATCGCTTGCAAATGGTCCCCTGAAAGGTTTGGGGGTCGAAACAGAAGGCTTTTCATCACAGGACAAGAAATCAGCCCTCTATAACTTAACCGGTGGAAAAAGATTTTTTTAAAAAAACCCTAAGCCCCGGGGTCACAATTTCAGCAAAATACTGACTTTTGGCAATTCACTCAACAATGGTGCCAAACGCTTGCAAATGCTCCCCTGAAAGGTTTGGGAGTTGAAACAGAAGGCTTTTTATCACAGGACAAGAAATCAGCCCTCCACAACTTAACCGGCGGAAAAAGGTTTTTTGAAAAAATCCCTAACCCCCGGGGTCACAATTTCAGCAAAAATCTGACTTTTGGCAATTCACTCAAAAATGGTGCCAAATGCTTGGAAATGCTCCCCCGAAAGTTTTGGGAGTCGAAACAGAAGGCTTTTTATCACAGGACAAGAAATCAGCCCTCGACAACTTAACCGGCGGAAAAAGGTTTTTTGAAAAAATCCCTAAGCCCCGGGGTCACAATTTCAGCAAAAATCTGACTTTTGGCAATTCACTCAGAAATGGTGCCAAACGTTTGGAAATGCTCCCCCGAAAGGTTTGGGAGTCGAAACAGAAGGCTTTTTATCACAGGACAAGAAATCAGCCCTCGACAACTTAACCGGCGGAAAAAGGTTTTTTGAAAAAATCCCTAACCCCCGGGGTCACAATTTCAGCAAAAATCTGACTTTTGGCAATTCACTCAAAACCGGTCCCAATCGCTTGCAAATGGTCCCCTGAAAGGTTTGCCGGTCGAAACAGAAGGCTTTTTATCACAGGACAAGAAATCAGCCCTCGGCAACTTAACCGGCAGGAAAAGGTTTTTTGAAAAAATCCCTAACCCCCGGGGTCACAATTTCAGGAAAAATCTGACTTTTGGCAATTTACTCAAAAACGGTCCCAATCGCTTGCAAATGGTCCCCTGAAAGGTTTGGGGGTCGAAACAGAAGGCTTTTCATCACAGGACAAGAAATCAGCCCTCTGTAACTTAACCGGTGGAAAAAGATTTTTTGAAAAAAACCCTAAGCCCCGGGGTCACAATTTCAGCAAAATACTGACTTTTGGCAATTCACTCAACAATGGTGCCAAACGCTTGCAAATGCTCCCCTGAAAGGTTTGGGAGTTGAAACAGAAGGCTTTTTATCACAGGACAAGAAATCAGCCCTCCACAACTTAACCGGCGGAAAAAGGTTTTTTGAAAAAATCCCTAACCCCCGGGGTCACAATTTCAGCAAAAATCTGACTTTTGGCAATTCACTCAAAAATGGTGCCAAATGCTTGGAAATGCTCCCCCCCAAGGTTTGGGAGTCGAAACAGAAGGCTTTTTATCACAGGACAAGAAATCAGCCCTCGACAACTTAACCGGCAGAAAAAGGTTTTTTTGAAAAAAACCCTAACCCCCGGGGTCACAATTTCAGCAAAAATCTGACTTTTGGCAATTCACTCAAAAATGGTGCCAAATGCTTGCAAATGCTCCCCCGAAAGGTTTGGGAGTCGAAACAGAAGGCTTTTTATCACAGGACAAGAAATCAGCCCTCGACAACTTAACCGGCGGAAAAAGGTTTTTTGAAAAAATCCCTAACCCCCGGGGTCACAATTTCAGCAAAAATCTGACTTTTGGCAATTCACTCAAAAATGGTGCCAAATGCTTGCAAATGCTCCCTTGAAAGGGTAGGAAGTCGAAACAGAAGGCTTTTTATCACAGAACAAGAAATCAGCCCTCGACAACTTAACCGGAGGAAAAAGAATTTTTGAAAAAATCAGAAAGCCCCGGGGTCACAATTTCAGCAAAATACTGACTTTTGGCAATTCACTCAAAAATGGTTCCAAATGCTTCCAAATGCTCCCCCCCAAGGTTTGGGAGTCGAAACAGAAGGCTTTTTCTCACAGGGCAAGAAATCAGCCCTCGACAACTTAACCGGCGGAAAAAGGTTTTTTGAAAAAATCCCTAACCCCCGGGGTCACAATATCAGCAAAAATCTGACTTTTGGCAATTCACTCAAAAACGGTCCCAATCGCTTGCAAATGGTGCCCTGAAGTGTTTGTCGGTCGAAACAGAAGGCTTTTTATCACAGGACAAGAAATCAGCCCTCGACAACTTAACCGGCAGAAAAAGGTTTTTTTGAAAAAATCCCTAACCCCCGGGGTCACAATTTCAGCAAAAATCTGACTTTTGGCAATTCACTCAAAAATGGTGCCAAATGCTTGCAAATGCTCCCCCGAAAGGTTTGGGAGTCGAAACAGAAGGCTTTTTATCAGAGGACAAGAAATCAGCCCTCGACAACTTAACCGGCAGAAAAAGGTTTTTTGAAAAAATCCCTAACCCCCGGGGTCACAATTTCAGCAAAAATCTGACTTTTGGCAATGCACTCAAAAACGGTCCCAATCGCTTGCAAATGGTCCCCTGAAAGGTTTGGGGGTCGAAACAGATGGGTCTTTTTCACAGGAGAAGAAATCAGCCCTCGACAACTTAACCGGTGGAAAAAGATTTTTTGAAAAAATCCCTAAGCCCCGGGGTCACAATTTCAGCAAAAATCTGACTTTTGGCAATTCACTCAAAAATGGTGCCAAATGCTTCCAAATGCTCCCCCGAAAGGTTTGGGAGTCGAAACAGAAGGCTTTTTATCACAGGACAAGAAATCAGCCCTCGACAACTTAACCGGCGGAACAAGATTTTTTGAAAAAATCCCTAACCCCCGGGCTCACAATTTCAGCAAAAATCTGGCTTTTGGCAATTCACTCAAAAACGGTCCCACTCGCTTGCAAATGGTCCCCTGAAAGGTTTGCCGGTCGAAACAGAAGGCTTTTTATCACAGGACAAGAAATCAGCCCTCGACAACTTAACCGGCAGAAAAAGGTTTTTTGAAAAGAATTTCAGGTAAAATCTGACTTTTGGCAATTCACTCAAAAATGGTGCCAAACGCTTGCAAATGGTCCCCTGAAAGGTTTGGGGGTCGAAACAGAAGGCTTTTTATCACAGGACAAGAAATCAGCCCTCGACAACTTAACCGGAGGAAAAAGATTATTTGAAAAAATCCCAAAGCCCCGGGGGTCACAATTTCAGCAAAATACTGACTTTTGGCAATTCACTCAAAAATGGTGCCAAATGCTTGGAAATGCTCCCCTGAAAGGTTTGGGAGTCGAAACAGAAGGATTTTTATCACAGGACAAGAAATCAGCCCTCTGTAACTTAACCGGCGGAGAAAGGTTTTTTGAAAAAATCCCTAAGCCCCGGGGTCACAATTTCAGCAAAAATCTGACTTTTGGCAATTCACTCAGAAATGGTGCCAAACGTTTGGAAATGCTCCCCCGAAAGGTTTGGGAGTCGAAACAGAAGGCTTTTTATCACAGGACAAGAAATCAGCCCTCGACAACTTAACCGGCGGAAAAAGGTTTTTTGAAAAAATCCCTAACCCCCGGGGTCACAATTTCAGCAAAAATCTGACTTTTGGCAATTCACTCAAAACCGGTCCCAATCGCTTGCAAATGGTCCCCTGAAAGGTTTGCCGGTCGAAACAGAAGGCTTTTTATCACAGGACAAGAAATCAGCCCTCGGCAACTTAACCGGCAGGAAAAGGTTTTTTGAAAAAATCCCTAACCCCCGGGGTCACAATTTCAGGAAAAATCTGACTTTTGGCAATTTACTCAAAAACGGTCCCAATCGCTTGCAAATGGTCCCCTGAAAGGTTTAGGGGTCGAAACAGAAGGCTTTTCATCACAGGACAAGAAATCAGCCCTCTGTAACTTAACCGGTGGAAAAAGATTTTTTGAAAAAAACCCTAAGCCCCGGGGTCACAATTTCAGCAAAATACTGACTTTTGGCAATTCACTCAACAATGGTGCCAAACGCTTGCAAATGCTCCCCTGAAAGGTTTGGGAGTTGAAACAGAAGGCTTTTTATCACAGGACAAGAAATCAGCCCTCGACAACTTAACCGGAGGAAAAAGATTATTTGAAAAAATCCCAAAGCCCCGGGGGTCAAAATTTCAGCAAAATACTGACTTTTGGCAATTCACTCAAAAATGGTGCCAAATGCTTGGAAATGCTCCCCTGAAAGGTTTGGGAGTCGAAACAGAAGGATTTTTATCACAGGACAAGAAATCAGCCCTCGACAACTTAACCGGCAGAAAAAGGTTTCTTTGAAAAAAACCCTAACCCCCGGGGTCACAATTTCAGCAAAAATCTGACTTTTGGCAATTCACTCAAAAATGGTGCCAAATGCTTGCAAATGCTCCCCCGAAAGGTTTGGGAGTCGAAACAGAAGGCTTTTTATCACAGGACAAGAAATCAGCCCTCGACAACTTAACCGGCGGAAAAAGGTTTTTTGAAAAAATCCCTAACCCCCGGGGTCACAATTTCAGCAAAAATCTGACTTTTGGCAATTCACTCAAAAATGGTGCCAAATGCTTGCAAATGCTCCCTTGAAAGGGTAGGAAGTCGAAACAGAAGGCTTTTTATCACAGAACAAGAAATCAGCCCTCGACAACTTAACCGGAGGAAAAAGAATTTTTGAAAAAATCAGAAAGCCCCGGGGTCACAATTTCAGCAAAATACTGACTTTTGGCAATTCACTCAAAAATGGTTCCAAATGCTTCCAAATGCTCCCCCCCAAGGTTTGGGAGTCGAAACAGAAGGCTTTTTCTCACAGGGCAAGAAATCAGCCCTCGACAACTTAACCGGCGGAAAAAGGTTTTTTGAAAAAATCCCTAACCCCCGGGGTCACAATATCAGCAAAAATCTGACTTTTGGCAATTCACTCAAAAACGGTCCCAATCGCTTGCAAATGGTGCCCTGAAATGTTTGTCGGTCGAAACAGAAGGCTTTTTATCACAGGACAAGAAATCAGCCCTCGACAACTTAACCGGCAGAAAAAGGTTTTTTTGAAAAAATCCCTAACCCCCGGGGTCACAATTTCAGCAAAAATCTGACTTTTGGCAATTCACTCAAAAATGGTGCCAAATGCTTGCAAATGCTCCCCCGAAAGGTTTGGGAGTCGAAACAGAAGGCTTTTTATCACAGGACAAGAAATCAGCCCTCGACAACTTAACCGGCAGAAAAAGGTTTTTTGAAAAAATCCCTAACCCCCGGGGTCACAATTTCAGCAAAAATCTGACTTTTGGCAATGCACTCAAAAACGGTCCCAATCGCTTGCAAATGGTCCCCTGAAAGGTTTGGGGGTCGAAACAGATGGGTCTTTTTCACAGGAGAAGAAATCAGCCCTCGACAACTTAACCGGTGGAAAAAGATTTTTTGAAAAAATCCCTAAGCCCCGGGGTCACAATTTCAGCAAAAATCTGACTTTTGGCAATTCACTCAAAAATGGTGCCAAATGCTTCCAAATGCTCCCCCGAAAGGTTTGGGAGTTGAAACAGAAGGCTTTTTATCACAGGACAAGAAATCAGCCCTCAACAACTTAACCGGCGGAAAAAGGTTTTTTGAAAAAATCCCTAACCCCCGGGGTCACAATTTCAGCAAAAATCTGACTTTTGGCAATTCACTCAAAAACGGTCCCACTCGCTTGCAAATGGTCCCCTGAAAGGTTTGGGAGTCGAAACACAAGGCTTCTTATCACAGGACAAGAAATCAGCCCTCGGCAACTTAACCGGCAGGAAAAGGTTTTTTGAAAAAATCCCTAACCCCCGGGGTCACAATTTCAGCAAAAATCTGACTTTTGGCAATTTACTCAAAAACGGTCCCAATCGCTTGCAAATGGTCCCCTGAAAGGTTTGGGGGTCGAAACAGAAGGCTTTTCATCACAGGACAAGAAATCAGCCCTCTGTAACTTAACCGGTGGAAAAGGTTTTTTGAAAAAATCCCTAACCCCCGGGCTCACAATTTCAGCAAAAATCTGGCTTTTGGCAATTCACTCAAAAACGGTCCCACTCGCTTGCAAATGGTCCCCTGAAAGGTTTGCCGGTCGAAACAGAAGGCTTTTTATCACAGGACAAGAAATCAGCCCTCGACAACTTAACCAGCGGAAAAAGGTTTTTTGAAATGAATTTCAGGAAAAATCTGACTTTTGGCAATTCACTCAAAAATGGTGCCAAATGCTTGCAAATGCTCCCCTGAAAGGTTTGGGAGTCGAAACAGAAGGCTTTTTATCACAGGACAAGAAATCAGCCCTCTGTAACTTAACCGGCGGAAAAAGGTTTTTTGAAAAAATCCCTAAACCCCGGGGTCACAATTTCAGCAAAAATCTGACTTTTGGCAATTCACTCAGAAATGGTGCCAAACGTTTGGAAATGCTCCCCTGAAAGGTTTGGGAGTCGAAACAGAAGGCTTTTTATCACACGACACGAAATCAGCCCTCAACAACTTAACCGGCGGAAAAAGGTTTTTTGAAAAAATCCCTAACCCCCGGGGTCACAATTTCAGCAAAAATCTGACTTTTGGCAATTCACTCAGAAATGGTTCCAAATGCTTGCAAATGCTCCCCTGAAAGGTTTGCCGGTCGAAACAGAAGGCTTTTTATCACAGGACAAGGAATCAGCCCTCGGCAACTTAACCGGCAAGAAAAGTTTTTTTGAAAAAATCCCTAACCCCCGGGGTCACAATTTCAGCCAAAATCTGACTTTTGGCAATTTACTCAAAAACGGTCCCAATCGCTTGCAAATGGTCCCCTGAAAGGTTTGGGGGTCGAAACAGAAGGCTTTTCATCACAGGACAAGAAATCAGCCCTCGACAACTTAACCGGCAGAAAAAGGTTTTTTGAAAAAATCCCTAACCCCCGGGGTCACAATTTCAGCCAAAATCTGACTTTTGGCAATTCACTCAAAAATGGTGCCAAATGCTTCCAAATGCTCCCCCGAAAGGTTTGGGAGTCGAAACAGAAGGCTTTTTATCACAGGACAAGAAATCAGCCATCGACAACTTAACGGGCAGAAAAAGGTTTTTTGAAAAAATCCCTAACCCCCGGGGTCACAATTTCAGCAAAAATCTGACTTTTGGCAATTCACTCAAAAATGGTGCCAAATGCTTGGAAATGCTCCCCCCCAAGGTTTGGGAGTCGAAACAGAAGGCTTTTTATCACAGGACAAGAAATCAGCCCTCGACAACTTAACCGGCGGAAAAAGGTTTTTTGAAAAAATCCCTAACCCCCGGGGTCACAATTTCAGCAAAAATCTGACTTTTGGCAATTCACTCAAAAATGGTGCCAAATGCTTGCAAATGCTCCCTTGAAAGGGTAGGAAGTCGAAACAGAAGGCTTTTTATCACAGAACAAGAAATCAGCCCTCGACAACTTAACCGGAGGAAAAAGAATTTTTGAAAAAATCAGAAAGCCCCGGGGTCACAATTTCAGCAAAATACTGACTTTTGGCAATTCACTCAAAAATGGTTCCAAATGCTTCCAAATGCTCCCCCCCAAGGTTTGGGAGTCGAAACAGAAGGCTTTTTCTCACAGGGCAAGAAATCAGCCCTCGACAACTTAACCGGCGGAAAAAGGTTTTTTGAAAAAATCCCTAACCCCCGGGGTCACAATTTCAGCAAAAATCTGACTTTTGGCAATTCACTCAAAAACGGTCCCAATCGCTTGCAAATGGTGCCCTGAAATGTTTGTCGGTCGAAACAGAAGGCTTTTTATCACAGGACAAGAAATCAGCCCTCGACAACTTAACCGGCAGAAAAAGGTTTTTTTGAAAAAATCCCTAACCCCCGGGGTCACAATTTCAGCAAAAATCTGACTTTTGGCAATTCACTCAAAAATGGTGCCAAATGCTTGCAAATGCTCCCACGAAAGGTTTGGGAGTCGAAACAGAAGGCTTTTTATCACAGGACAAGAAATCAGCCCTCGACAACTTAACCGGCAGAAAAAGGTTTTTTGAAAAAATCCCTAACCCCCGGGGTCACAATTTCAGCAAAAATCTGACTTTTGGCAATGCACTCAAAAACGGTCCCAATCGCTTGCAAATGGTCCCCTGAAAGGTTTGGGGGTCGAAACAGATGGGTCTTTTTCACAGGAGAAGAAATCAGCCCTCGACAACTTAACCGGTGGAAAAAGATTTTTTGAAAAAATCCCTAAGCCCCGGGGTCACAATTTCAGCAAAAATCTGACTTTTGGCAATTCACTCAAAAATGGTGCCAAATGCTTCCAAATGCTCCCCCGAAAGGTTTGGGAGTTGAAACAGAAGGCTTTTTATCACAGGACAAGAAATCAGCCCTCAACAACTTAACCGGCGGAAAAAGGTTTTTTGAAAAAATCCCTAACCCCCGGGGTCACAATTTCAGCAAAAATCTGACTTTTGGCAATTCACTCAAAAACGGTCCCACTCGCTTGCAAATGGTCCCCTGAAAGGTTTGGGAGTCGAAACACAAGGCTTCTTATCACAGGACAAGAAATCAGCCCTCGGCAACTTAACCGGCAGGAAAAGGTTTTTTGAAAAAATCCCTAACCCCCGGGGTCACAATTTCAGCAAAAATCTGACTTTTGGCAATTTACTCAAAAACGGTCCCAATCGCTTGCAAATGGTCCCCTGAAAGGTTTGGGGGTCGAAACAGAAGGCTTCTCATCACAGGACAAGAAATCAGCCCTCTGTAACTTAACCGGTGGAAAAGGTTTTTTGAAAAAATCCCTAACCCCCGGGCTCACAATTTCAGCAAAAATCTGGCTTTTGGCAATTCACTCAAAAACGGTCCCACTCGCTTGCAAATGGTCCCCTGAAAGGTTTGCCGGTCGAAACAGAAGGCTTTTTATCACAGGACAAGAAATCAGCCCTCGACAACTTAACCAGCGGAAAAAGGTTTTTTGAAATGAATTTCAGGAAAAATCTGACTTTTGGCAATTCACTCAAAAATGGTGCCAAATGCTTGCAAATGCTCCCCTGAAAGGTTTGGGAGTCGAAACAGAAGGCTTTTTATCACAGGACAAGAAATCAGCCCTCTGTAACTTAACCGGCGGAAAAAGGTTTTTTGAAAAAATCCCTAAGCCCCGGGGTCACAATTTCAGCAAAAATCTGACTTTTGGCAATTCACTCAGAAATGGTGCCAAACGTTTGGAAATGCTCCCCTGAAAGGTTTGGGAGTCGAAACAGAAGGCTTTTTATCACACGACACGAAATCAGCCCTCAACAACTTAACCGGCGGAAAAAGGTTTTTTGAAAAAATCCCTAACCCCCGGGGTCACAATTTCAGCAAAAATCTGACTTTTGGCAATTCACTCAGAAATGGTTCCAAATGCTTGCAAATGCTCCCCTGAAAGGTTTGGGGGTCGAAACAGAAGGCTTTTCATCACAGGACAAGAAATCAGCCCTCGACAACTTAACCGGCGGGAAAAGGTTTTTTGAAAAAATCCCTAACCCCCGGGCTCACAATTTCAGCAAAAAGTTGACTTTTGTCAATTTACTCAAAAACGGTCCCACTCGCTTGCAAATGGTCCCCTGAAAGGTTTGCCGCTCGAAACAGAAGGCTTTTTATCACAGGACAAGAAATCAGCCCTCGACAACTTAACCGGCAGAAAAAGGTTTTTTGAAAAGAATTTCAGGCAAAATCTGACTTTTGGCAATTCACTCAAAAATGGTGCCAAACTCTTGCAAATGCTCCCCTGAAAGGGTAGGGAGTCGAAACAGAAGGCTTTTTATCGCAGGACAAGAAATCAGCCCTTAACAACTTAACCGGCGGAAAAAGGTTTTTTGAAAAAATCCCTAACCCCCGGGGTCACAATTTCAGCAAAAATCTGACTATTGGCAATTCACTCAAAAACGGTCCCAATCGCTTGCAAATGGTCCCCTGAAAGGTTTGCCGGTCGAAACAGAAGGCTTTTTATCACAGGACAAGAAATCAGCCCTCGGCAACTTAACCGGCAGGAAAAGGTTTTTTGAAAAAATCCCTAACCCCCGGGGTCACAATTTCAGCAAAAATCTGACTTTTGGCAATTTACTCAAAAACGGTCCCAATCGCTTGCAAATGGTCCCCTGAAAGGTTTGGGGGTTGAAACAGAAGGCTTTTCATCACAGGACAGGAAATCAGCCCTCTGTAACTTAACCGGTGGAAAAAATTTTTTTGAAAAAAACCCTAAGCCCCGGGGTCACAATTTCAGCAAAATACTAACTTTTGGCAATTCACTCAAAAACGGTCCCAATCGCTGGCAAATGGTCACCCGAAAGGTTTGCCGGTCGAAACAGAAGGCATTTTATCACAGGACAAGAAATCAGCCCTCAACAATTTAACCGGCGGAAAAAGGTTTTTTGAAAACAATTAAAGAAAAAATCTGACTTTTGGCAATTCAAAATGGTGCCAAACGCTTGCAAATGCTCCCTTGAAAGGGTAGGGAGTCGAAACAGAAGGCTTTTTATCACAGGACAAGAAATCAGCCCTCGACAACTTAACCGGCAGAAAAAGGTTTTTTTGAAAAAATCCCTAACCCCCGGGTCACAATTTCAGCAAAAATCTGACTTTTGGAAATTCACTCAAAAATGGTGCCAAATGCTTGCAAATGCTCCCCCGAAAGGTTTGGGAGTCGAAACAGAAGGCTTTTTATCACAGGACAAGAAATCAGCCCTCGACAACTTAACCGGCGGAAAAAGGTTTTTTGAAAAAATCCCTAACCCCCGGGGTCACAATTTCAGCAAAAATCTGACTTTTGGCAATTCACTCAAAAACGGTCCCAATCGCTGGCAAATGCTCCCCTGAAAGGTTTGCCGGTCGAAACAGAAGGCTTTTTATCACAGGACAAGAAATCAGCCCTCAACAACTTAACCGGCGGAAAAAGGTTTTTTGAAAACAATTAAAGGAAAAATCTGACTTTTGGCAAATCACTCAAAAATGGTGCCAAACGCTTGCAAATGCTCCCCTGAAAGGGTAGGGAGTCGAAACAGAAGGGTTTTTATCACAGGACAAGAAATCAGCCCTCGACAACTTAACCGGAGGAAAAAGAATTTTTGAAAAAATCCCAAAGCCCCGGGGTCACAATTTCAGCAAAATACTGACTTTTGGCAATTCACTCAAAAATGGTGCCAAATGCTTGCAAATGCTCCCCCGAAAGGTTTGGGAGTCGAAACAGAAGGATTTTTATCACAGGACAAGAAATCAGCCCTCGACAACTTAACCGGCGGAAAAGGTTTTTTGAAAAAATCCCTAACCCCCGGGCTCACAATTTCAGCAAAAAATTGACTTTTGGCAATTTACTCAAAAACGGTCCCAATCGCTTGCAAATGGTCCCCTGAAAGGTTTGCCGGTCGAAATAGAAGGCTTTTTATCACAGGACAAGAAATCAGCCCTCGACAACTTAAACGGCAGAAAAAGGTTTTTTGAAAAAATCCCTAACCCCCGGGGTCACAATTTCAGCAAAAATCTGACTGTTGGCAATTTACTCAAAAACGGTCCCAATCGCTTGCAAATGGTCCCCTGAAAGGTTTGGGGGTCGAAACAGAAGGCTTTTCATCACAGGACAAGAAATCAGCCCTCGACAACTTAACCGGTGGAAAAAGATTTTTTGAAAAAATCCCTAAGCCCCGGGATCACAATTTCAGCAAAAATCTGACTTTTGGCAATTCACTCAAAAACAGTCCCAATCGCTTGCAAATGGTCCCCTGAAAGGTTTGCCGGTCGAAACAGAAGGCTTTTTATCACAGGACAAGAAATCAGCCCTCGACAACTTAACCGGTGGAAAAAGATTTTTTGAAAAAATCCCTAAGCCCCGGGGTCACAATTTCAGCAAAAATCTGACTTTTGGCAATTCACTCAAAAACGGTCCCAATCGCTTGCAAATGGTGCCCTGAAAGGTTTGCCGTTCGAAACAGAAGGCTTTTTATCACGGGACAAGAAATCAGCCCTCGACAACTTAACCGGCAGAAAAAGGTTTTTGAAAAAATCCCTAACCCCCGGGGTCACAATTTCAGCAAAAATCTGACTTTTGGCAATTCACTCAAAAATGGTGCCAAATGCATGCAAATGCTCCCCCGAAAGGTTTGGGAGTCGAAACAGAAGGCTTTTTATCACAGGACAAGAAATCAGCCCTCGACAACTTAACCGGCAGAAAAAGGTTTTTTGAAAAAATCCATAACCCCCGGGGTCACAATTTCAGCAAAAATCTGACTTTTGGCAATGCACTCAAAAACGGTGCCAATCGCTTGCAAATGGTCCCCTGAAAGGTTTGGGGGTCGAAACAGAAGGCTTTTTATCACAGGAGAAGAAATCAGCCCTCGACAACTTAACCGGTGGAAAAAGATTTTTTGAAAAAATCCCTAAGCCCCGGGGTCACAATTTCAGCAAAAATCTGGCTTTTGGCAATTCACTCAAAAACGGTCCCACTCGCTTGCAAATGGTCCCCTGAAAGGTTTGCCGGTCGAAACAGAAGGCTTTTTATCACAGGACAAGAAATCAGCCCTCGACAACTTAACCGGTGGAAAAAGATTTTTTGAAAAAATCCCTAAGCCCCGGGGTCACAATTTCAGCAAAAATCTGACTTTTGGCAATTCACTCAAAAATGGTGCCAAATGCTTCCAAATGCTCCCCCGAAAGGTTTGGGAGTCGAAACAGAAGGCTTTTTTTCACAGGACAAGAAATCAGCCCTCGACAACTTAACCGGCAGAAAAAGGTTTTTTGAAAAAATCCCTAACCCCCGGGCTCACAATTTCAGCAAAAATCTGGCTTTTGGCAATTCACTCAAAAACGGTCCCACTCGCTTGCAAATGGTCCCCTGAAAGGTTTGCCGTTCTAAACAGAAGGCATTTTATCACAGGACAAGAAATCAGCCCTCGACAACTTAACCGGCAGAAAAAGGTTTCTTGAAAAAATCCCTAACCCCCGGGGTCAGAATTTCAGCAAAAATCTGACTTTTGGCAATTCACTCAAAAACGGTCCCAATCGTTTGCAAATGGTCCCCTGAAAGGTTTGCCGGTCGAAACAGAAGGCTTTTTATCACAGGACAAGAAATCAGCCCTCGACAACTTAACCGGCGGAAAAAGGTTTTTTGAAAAGAATTTCAGGAAAAATCTGACTTTTGGCAATTCACTCAAAAATGGTGCCAAACGCTTGCAAATGCTCCCCTGAAAGCGTAGGGAGTCGAAACAGAAGGCTTTTTATCGCAGGACAAGAAATCAGCCCTCGACAACTTAACTGGAGGAAAAAGATTTTTTGAAAAAATCCCAAAGCCCCGGGGGTCACAATTTCAGCAAAATACTGACTTTTGGCATATCACTCAAAAATGGTGCCAAATGCTTGCAAATGCTCCCCTGAAAGTTTTGGGAGTCGAAACAGAAGGCTTTTTATCACAGGACAAGAAATCAGCCCTCGACAACTTAACCGGCGGAAAAAGGTTTTTTGAAAAGAATTTCAGGAAAAATCTGACTTTTGGCAATTCACTCAAAAATGTTGCCAAATGCTTGCAAATGCTCCCCTGAAAGGTTTGGGAGTCGAAACGGAAGGCTTTTTATCACAGGACAAGAAATCAGCCCTCGACAACTTAACCGGCGGAAAAAGGTTTTTTGAAAAAATCCCTAACCCCCGGGGTCACAATTTCAGCAAAAATCTGACTTTTGGCAATTCACTCAAAAATGGTGCCAAATGCTTGGAAATGCTCCCCCCCAAGGTTTGGGAGTCGAAACAGAACGCTTTTTATCACAGGACAAGAAATCAGCCCTCGACAACTTAACCGGCAGAAAAAGGTTTTTTGAAAAAATCCCTAACCCCCGGGCTCACAATTTCAGCAAAAATCTGGCTTTTGCCAATTCACTAAAAAACGGTCCCACTCGCTTGCAAATGGTCCCCTGAAAGGTTTGCCGGTCTAAACAGAAGGCATTTTATCACAGGACAAGAAATCAGCCCTCGACAACTTAACCGGCAGAAAAAGGTTTTTTGAAAAAATCCCTAACCCCTGGGGTCAGAATTTCAGCAAAAATCTGACTTTTGGCAATTCACTCAAAAACGGTCCCAATCGTTTGCAAATGGTCCCCTGAAAGGTTTGCCGGTCGAAACAGAAGGCTTTTTATCACAGGACAAGAAATCAGCCCTCGACAACTTAACCGGCGGAAAAAGGTTTTTTGAAAAGAATTTCAGGAAAAATCTGACTTTTGGCAATTCACTCAAAAATGGTGCCAAACGCTTGCAAATGCTCCCCTGAAAGCGTAGGGAGTCGAAACGGAAGGCTTTTTATCGCAGGACAAGAAATCAGCCCTCGACAACTTAACCGGCGGAAAAAGGTTTTTTGAAAAGAATTTCAGGAAAAATCTGATTTTTGGCAATTCACTCAAAAATGGTACCAAACGCTTGCAAATGCTCCCCTGAAAGGTTTGGGAGTCGAAACAGAAGGCTTTTTATCACAGGACAAGAAATCAGCCCTCGACAACTTAACCGGCGGAAAAAGGTTTTTTGAAAAAATCCCTAACCCCCGGGGTCACAATTTCAGCAAAAATCTGACTTTTGGCAATTCACTCAAAAATGGTGCCAAATGCTTGGATATGCTCCCCCCCAAGGTTTGGGAGTCGAAACAGAACGCTTTTTATCACAGGACAAGAAATCAGCCCTCGACAACTTAACCGGCAGAAAAAGGTTTTTTGAAAAAATCCCTAACCCCCGGGGTCACAATTTCAGCAAAAATCTGACTTTTGGCAATGCACTCAAAAACGGTCCCAATCGCTTGCAAATGGTCCCCTGAAAGGTTTGGGGGTCGAAACAGAAGGCTTTTTATCACAGGAGAAGAAATCAGCCCTCGACAACTTAACCGGTGGAAAAAGATTTTTTGAAAAAATCCCTAAGCCCCGGGGTCACAATTTCAGCAAAAATCTGACTTTTGGCAATTCACTCAAAAATGGTGCCAAATGCTTCCAAATGCTCCCCCGAAAGGTTTGGGAGTCGAAACAGAAGGCTTTTTATCACAGGACAAGAAATCAGCCCTCGACAACTTAACCGGCGGAAAAAGGTTTTTTGAAAAAATCCCTAACCCCCGGGCTCACAATTTCAGCAAAAATCTGGCTTTTGGGAATTCACTCAAAAACGGTCCCACACGCTTGCAAATGGTCCCCTGAAAGGTTTGCCGGTCGAAACAGAAGGCTTTTTATCACAGGAGAAGAAATCAGCCCTCGACAACTTAACCGGTGGAAAAAGATTTTTTGAAAAAATCCCTAACCCCCGGGGTCACAATTTCAGCAAAAATCTGACTTTTGGCAATTCACTCAAAAATGGTGCCAAATGCTTCCAAATGCTCCCCCGAAAGGTTTGGGAGTCGAAACAGAAGGCTTTTTATCACAGGACAAGAAATCAGCCCTCGACAACTTAACCGGCGGAAAAAGGTTTTTTGAAAAAATCCCTAACCCCCGGGCTCACAATTTCAGCAAAAATCTGGCTTTTGGCAATTCACTCAGAAACTGTCCCACTCGCTTGCAAATGGTCCCCTGAAAGGTTTGCCGGTCGAAACAGAAGTCTTTTTATCACAGGACAAGAAATCAGCCCTCGACAACTTAACCGGCAGAAAAAGGTTTTTTGAAAGGAATTTCAGGAAAAATCTGACTTTTGGCAATTCACTCAAAAATGGTGCCAAACGCTTGCAAATGCTCCCCTGAAAGGGTAGGGAGTCGAAACAGAAGGCTTTTTATCGCAGGAGAAGAAATCAGCCCTCGACAACTTAACCGGAGGAAAAAGATTTTTTGAAAAAATCCCAAAGCCCCGGGAGTCACAATTTCAGCAAAATACTGACTTTTGGCAATTCACTCAAAAATGGTGCCAAATGCTTGCAAATGCTCCCCCGAAAGGTTTGGGAGTCGAAACAGAAGGCTTTTTATCACAGGACAAGAAATCAGCCCTCGACAACTTAACCGGCGGAAAAAGGTTTTTTGAAAAGAATTTCAGGAAAAATCTGACTTTTGGCAATTCACTCAAAAATGGTATCAAACGCTTGCAAATGCTCCCCTGAAAGGTTTGGGAGTCGAAACAGAAGGCTTTTTATCACAGGACAAGAAATCAGCCCTCGACAACTTAACCGGCGGAAAAAGGTTTTTTGAAAAAATCCCTAACCCCCGGGGTCACAATTTCAGCAAAAATCTGACTTTTGGCAATTCACTCAAAAATGGTGCCAAATGCTTGGAAATGCTCCCCCCCAAGGTTTGGGAGTCGAAACAGAACGCTTTTTATCACAGGACAAGAAATCAGCCCTCGACAACTTAACCGGCAGAAAAAGGTTTTTTGAAAAAATCCCTAACCCCCGGGGTCACAATTTCAGCAAAAATCTGACTTTTGGCAATTCACTCAAAAATGGTACCAAACGCTTGCAAATGCTCCCCTGAAAGGTTTGGAAGTCGAAACAGAAGGCTTTTTATCACAGGACAAGAAATCAGCCCTCGACAACTAAACCGGCGGAAAAAGGTTTTTTGAAAAAATCCCTAAGCCCCGGGGTCACAATTTCAGCAAAAATCTGACTTTTGGCAATTCACTCAAAAATGGTGCCAAACGCTTGCAAATGCTCCCCTGAAAGGTTTGGGAGTCGAAACAGAAGGCTTTTTATCACAGGACAAGAAATGAGCCCTCAACAACTTAACCGGCGGAAAAAGGTTTTTTGAAAAAATCCCTAACCCCTGGGGTCACAATTTCAGCAAAAATCTGACTTTTGGCAATTCACTCAAAAATGGTGCCAAATGCTTGGAAATGCTCCCCCCCAAGGTTTGGTAGTCGAAACAGAAGGCTTTTTATCACAGGACAAGAAATCAGCCCTCGACAACTTAACCGGCAGAAAAAGCTTTTTTGAAAAAATCCCTAACCCCCGGGGTCACAATTTCAGCAAAAATCTGACTTTTGGCAATGCACTCAAAAACGGTCCCAATCCCTTGCAAATGGTCCCCTGAAAGGTTTGGGGGTCGAAACAGAAGGCTTTTTATCACAGGAGAAGAAATCAGCCCTCGACAACTTAACCGGTGGAAAAAGATTTTTTGAAAAAATCCCTAAGCCCCGGGGTCACAATTTCAGCAAAAATCTGACTTTTGGCAATTCACTCAAAAATGGTGCCAAATGCTTCCAAATGCTCCCCCGAAAGGTTTGGCAGTCGAAACAGAAGGCTTTTTATCACAGGACAAGAAATCAGCCCTCGACAACTTAACCGGCGGAAAAAGGTTTTTTGAAAAAATACCTAACCCCCGGGCTCACAATTTCAGCAAAAATCTGGCTTTTTGCAATTCACTCAAAAACGGTCCCACTCGCTTGCAAATGGTCCCCTGAAAGGTTTGCCGGTCGAAACAGAAGGCTTTTTATCACAGGAGAAGAAATCAGCCCTCGACAACTTAACCGGTGGAAAAAGATTTTTTGAAAAAATCCCTAAGCCCCGGGGTCACAATTTCAGCAAAAATCTGACTTTTGGCAATTCACTCAAAAATGGTGCCAAATGCTTCCAAATGCTCCCCCGAAAGGTTTGGGAGTCGAAACAGAAGGCTTTTTATCACAGGACAAGAAATCAGCCCTCGACAACTTAACCGGCGGAAAAAGGTTTTTTGAAAAAATCCCTAACCCCCGGGCTCACAATTTCAGCAAAAATCTGGCTTTTGGCAATTCACTCAAAAACGGTCCCACACGCTTGCAAATGGTCCCCTGAAAGGTTTGCCGGTCGAAACAGAAGGCTTTTTATCACAGGACAAGAAATCAGCCCTCGACAACTTAACCGGTGGAAAAAGATTTTTTGAAAAAATCCCTAAGCCCCGGGGTCACAATTTCAGCAAAAATCTGACTTTTGGCAATTCACTCAAAAATGGTGCCAAATGCTTCCAAATGCTCCCCCGAAAGGTTTGGGAGTCGAAACAGAAGGCTTTTTATCACAGGACAAGAAATCAGCCCTCGACAACTTAACCGGCGGAAAAAGGTTTTTTGAAAAAATCCCTAACCCCCGGGCTCACAATTTCAGCAAAAATCTGGCTTTTGGCAATTCACTCAGAAACGGTCCCACTCGCTTGCAAATGGTCCCCTGAAAGGTTTGCTGGTCGAAACAGAAGGCTTTTTATCACAGGACAAGAAATCAGCCCTCGACAACTTAACCGGCAGAAAAAGGATTTTTGAAAAGAATTTCAGGAAAAATCTGACTTTTGGCAATTCACTCAAAAATGGTGCCAAATGCTTGCAAATGCTCCCCTGAAAGGGTAGGGAGTCGAAACAGAAGGCTTTTTATCGCAGGAGAAGAAATCAGCCCTCGACAACTTAACCGGAGGAAAAAGATTTTTTGAAAAAATCCCAAAGCCCCGGGAGTCACAATTTCAGCAAAATACTGACTTTTGGCAATTCACTCAAAAATGGTGCCAAATGCTTGCAAATGCTTCCCTGAAAGGTTTGGGAGTCGAAACAGAAGGCTTTTTATCACAGGACAAGAAATCAGCCCTCGACAACTAAACCGGCGGAAAAAGGTTTTTTGAAAAAATCCCTAAGCCCCGGGGTCACAATTTCAGCAAAAATCTGACTTTTGGCAATTCACTCAAAAATGGTGCCAAATGCTTGCAAATGCTCCCCTGAAAGGTTTGGGAGTCGAAACAGAAGGCTTTTTATCACAGGACAAGAAATCAGCCCTCGACAACTTAACCGGCGGAAAAAGGTTTTTTGAAAAAATCCCTAACCCCCGGGGTCACAATTTCAGCAAAAATCTGACTTTTGGCAATTCACTCAAAAATGGTGCCAAATGCTTGGAAATGCTCCCCCCCAAGGTTTGGGAGTCGAAACAGAAGGCTTTTTATCACAGGACAAGAAATCAGCCCTCGACAACTTAACCGGCAGAAAAAGGTTTTTTGAAAAAATCCCTAACCCCCGGGCTCACAATTTCAGCAAAAATCTGGCTTTTGGCAATTCACTCAAAAACGGTCCCACACGCTTGCAAATGGTCCCCTGAAAGGTTTGCCGGTCGAAACAGAAGGCTTTTTATCACAGGACAAGAAATCAGCCCTCGACAACTTAACCGGTGGAAAAAGATTTTTTGAAAAAATCCCTAAGCCCCGGGGTCACAATTTCAGCAAAAATCTGACTTTTGGCAATTCACTCAAAAATGGTGCCAAATGCTTCCAAATGCTCCCCCGAAAGGTTTGGGAGTCGAAACAGAAGGCTTTTTATCACAGGACAAGAAATCAGCCCTCGACAACTTAACCGGCGGAAAAAGGTTTTTTGAAAAAATCCCTAACCCCCGGGCTCACAATTTCAGCAAAAATCTGGCTTTTGGCAATTCACTCAGAAACGGTCCCACTCGCTTGCAAATGGTCCCCTGAAAGGTTTGCTGGTCGAAACAGAAGGCTTTTTATCACAGGACAAGAAATCAGCCCTCGACAGCTTAACCGGGAGAAAAAGGTTTTTTGAAAAGAATTTCAGGAAAAATCTGACTTTTGGCAATTCACTCAAAAATGGTGCCAAACGCTTGCAAATGCTCCCCTGAAAGGGTAGGGAGTCGAAACAGAAGGCTTTTTATCGCAGGAGAAGAAATCAGCCCTCGACAACTTAACCGGAGGAAAAAGATTTTTTGAAAAAATCCCAAAGCCCCGGGAGTCACAATTTCAGCAAAATACTGACTTTTGGCAATTCACTCAAAAATGGTGCCAAATGCTTGCAAATGCTCCCCCGAAAGGTTTGGGAGTCGAAACAGAAGGCTTTTTATCACAGGACAAGAAATCAGCCCTCGACAACTTAACCGGCAGAAAAAGGTTTTTTGAAAAAATCCCTAACACCCGGGGTCACAATTTCAGCAAAAATCTGACTTTTGGCAATGCACTCAAAAACGGTCCCAATCCCTTGCAAATGGTCCCCTGAAAGGTTTGGGGGTCGAAACAGAAGGCTTTTTATCACAGGAGAAGAAATCAGCCCTCGACAACTTAACCGGTGGAAAAAGATTTTTTGAAAAAATCCCTAAGCCCCGGGGTCACAATTTCAGCAAAAATCTGACTTTTGGCAATTCACTCAAAAATGGTGCCAAATGCTTCCAAATGCTCCCCCGAAAGGTTTGGGAGTCGAAACAGAAGGCTTTTTATCACAGGACAAGAAATCAGCCCTCGACAACTTAACCGGCAGAAAAAGGTTTTTTGAAAAAATCCCTAACCCCCGGGGTCACAATTTCAGCAAAAATCTGACTTTTGGCAATGCACTCAAAAACGGTCCCAATCGCTTGCAAATGGTCCCCTGAAAGGTTTGGGGGTCGAAACAGAAGGCTTTTTATCACAGGAGAAGAAATCAGCCCTCGACAACTTAACCGGTGGAAAAAGATTTTTTGAAAAAATCCCTAAGCCCCGGGGTCACAATTTCAGCAAAAATCTGACTTTTGGCAATTCACTCAAAAATGGTGCCAAATGCTTCCAAATGCTCCCCCGAAAGGTTTGGGAGTCGAAACAGAAGGCTTTTTATCACAGGACAAGAAATCAGCCCTCGACAACTTAACCGGCGGAAAAAGGTTTTTTGAAAAAATCCCTAACCCCCGGGCTCACAATTTCAGCAAAAATCTGGCTTTTGGCAATTCACTCAAAAACGGTCCCACACGCTTGCAAATGGTCCCCTGAAAGGTTTGCCGGTCGAAACAGAAGGCTTTTTATCACAGGACAAGAAATCAGCCCTCGACAACTTAACCGGTGGAAAAAGATTTTTTGAAAAAATCCCTAAGCCCCGGGGTCACAATTTCAGCAAAAATCTGACTTTTGGCAATTCAGTCAAAAATGGTGCCAAATGCTTCCAAATGCTCCCCTGAAAGGTTTGGGAGTCGAAACAGAAGGCTTTTTATCACAGGACAAGAAATCAGCCCTCGACAACTTAACCGGCGGAAAAAGGTTTTTTGAAAAAATCCCTAACCCCCGGGCTCACAATTTCAGCAAAAATCTGGCTTTTGGCAATTCACTCAGAAACGGTCCCACTCGCTTGCAAATGGTCCCCTGAAAGGTTTGCTGGTCGAAACAGAAGGCTTTTTATCACAGGACAAGAAATCAGCCCTCGACAACTTAACCGGCAGAAAAAGGACTTTTGAAAAGAATTTCAGGAAAAATCTGACTTTTGGCAATTCACTCAAAAATGGTGCCAAACGCTTGCAAATGCTCCCCTGAAAGGGTAGGGAGTCGAAACAGAAGGCTTTTTATCGCAGGAGAAGAAATCAGCCCTCGACAACTTAACCGGAGGAAAAAGATTTTTTGAAAAAATCCCAAAGCCCCGGGAGTCACAATTTCAGCAAAATACTGACTTTTGGCAATTCACTCAAAAATGGTGCCAAATGCTTGCAAATGCTCCCCTGAAAGGTTTGGGAGTCGAAACAGAAGGCTTTTTATCACAGGACAAGAAATCAGCCCTCGACAACTTAACCGGCAGAAAAAGGTTTTTTGAAAAAATCCCTAACCCCCGGGGTCACAATTTCAGCAAAAATCTGACTTTTGGCAATGCACTCAAAAACGGTCCCAATCCCTTGCAAATGGTCCCCTGAAAGGTTTGGGGGTCGAAACAGAAGGCTTTTTATCACAGGAGAAGAAATCAGCCCTCGACAACTTAACCGGTGGAAAAAGATTTTTTGAAAAAATCCCTAAGCCCCAGGGTCACAATTTCAGCAAAAATCTGACTTTTGGCAATTCACTCAAAAATGGTGCCAAATGCTTCCAAATGCTCCCCCGAAAGGTTTGGGAGTCGAAACAGAAGGCTTTTTATCACAGGACAAGAAATCAGCCCTCGACAACTTAACCGGCGGAAAAAGGTTTTTTGAAAAAATCCCTAACCCCCGGGCTCACAATTTCAGCAAAAATCTGGCTTTTTGCAATTCACTCAAAAACGGTCCCACTCGCTTGCAAATGGTCCCCTGAAAGGTTTGCCGGTCGAAACAGAAGGCTTTTTATCACAGGAGAAGAAATCAGCCCTCGACAACTTAACCGGTGGAAAAAGATTTTTTGAAAAAATCCCTAAGCCCCGGGGTCACAATTTCAGCAAAAATCTGACTTTTGGCAATTCACTCAAAAATGGTGTCAAATGCTTCCAAATGCTCCCCCGAAAGGTTTGGGAGTCGAAACAGAAGGCTTTTTATCACAGGACAAGAAATCAGCCCTCGACAACTTAACCGGCGGAAAAAGGTTTTTTGAAAAAATCCCTAACCCCCGGGCTCACAATTTCAGCAAAAGTCTGGCTTTTTGCAATTCACTCAAAAACGGTCCCACTCGCTTGCAAATGGTCCCCTGAAAGGTTTGCCGGTCGAAACAGAAGGCTTTTTATCACAGGACAAGAAATCACCCCTCAACAATTTAACCGGTGGAAAAAGATTTTTTGAAAAAATCCCTAAGCCCCGGGGTCACAATTTCAGCAAAAATCTGACTTTTGGCAATTCACTCAAAAATGGTGCCAAATGCTTCCAAATGCTCCCCCGAAAGGTTTGGGAGTCGAAACAGAAGGCTTTTTATCACAGGACAAGAAATCAGCCCTCGACAACTAAACCGGCGGAAAAAGGTTTTTTGAAAAAATCCCTAAGCCCCGGGGTCACAATTTCAGCAAAAATCTGACTTTTGGCAAATCACTCAGAAATGGTGCCACGCGTTTGGAAATGCTCCCCTGAAAGGTTTGGGAGTCGAAACAGAAGGCTTTTTATCACAGGACAAGAAATCAGCCCTCGACAACTTAACCGGCGGAAAAAGGTTTTTTGAAAAAATCACTAACCCCCGGGGTCACAATTTCAGCAAAAATCTGACTTTTGGCAATTCACTCAAAAATGGTGCCAAATGCTTGGAAATGCTCCCCCCCAAGGTTTGGGAGTCGAAACAGAACGCTTTTTATCACAGGACAAGAAATCAGCCCTCGACAACTTAACCGGCAGAAAAAGGTTTTTTGAAAAAATCCCTAACCCCCGGGGTCACAATTTCAGCAAAAATCTGACTTTTGGCAATTCACTCAAAAATGGTACCAAACGCTTGCAAATGCTCCCCTGAAAGGTTTGGAAGTCGAAACAGAAGGCTTTTTATCACAGGACAAGAAATCAGCCCTCGACAACTAAACCGGCGGAAAAAGGTTTTTTGAAAAAATCCCTAAGCCCCGGGGTCACAATTTCAGCAAAAATCTGACTTTTGGCAATTCACTCAAAAATGGTGCCAAACGCTTGCAAATGCTCCCCTGAAAGGTTTGGGAGTCGAAACAGAAGGCTTTTTATCACAGGACAAGAAATGAGCCCTCAACAACTTAACCGGCGGAAAAAGGTTTTTTGAAAAAATCCCTAACCCCTGGGGTCACAATTTCAGCAAAAATCTGACTTTTGGCAATTCACTCAAAAATGGTGCCAAATGCTTGGAAATGCTCCCCCCCAAGGTTTGGTAGTCGAAACAGAAGGCTTTTTATCACAGGACAAGAAATCAGCCCTCGACAACTTAACCGGCAGAAAAAGCTTTTTTGAAAAAATCCCTAACCCCCGGGGTCACAATTTCAGCAAAAATCTGACTTTTGGCAATGCACTCAAAAACGGTCCCAATCCCTTGCAAATGGTCCCCTGAAAGGTTTGGGGGTCGAAACAGAAGGCTTTTTATCACAGGAGAAGAAATCAGCCCTCGACAACTTAACCGGTGGAAAAAGATTTTTTGAAAAAATCCCTAAGCCCCGGGGTCACAATTTCAGCAAAAATCTGACTTTTGGCAATTCACTCAAAAATGGTGCCAAATGCTTCCAAATGCTCCCCCGAAAGGTTTGGCAGTCGAAACAGAAGGCTTTTTATCACAGGACAAGAAATCAGCCCTCGACAACTTAACCGGCGGAAAAAGGTTTTTTGAAAAAATACCTAACCCCCGGGCTCACAATTTCAGCAAAAATCTGGCTTTTTGCAATTCACTCAAAAACGGTCCCACTCGCTTGCAAATGGTCCCCTGAAAGGTTTGCCGGTCGAAACAGAAGGCTTTTTATCACAGGAGAAGAAATCAGCCCTCGACAACTTAACCGGTGGAAAAAGATTTTTTGAAAAAATCCCTAAGCCCCGGGGTCACAATTTCAGCAAAAATCTGACTTTTGGCAATTCACTCAAAAATGGTGCCAAATGCTTCCAAATGCTCCCCCGAAAGGTTTGGGAGTCGAAACAGAAGGCTTTTTATCACAGGACAAGAAATCAGCCCTCGACAACTTAACCGGCGGAAAAAGGTTTTTTGAAAAAATCCCTAACCCCCGGGCTCACAATTTCAGCAAAAATCTGGCTTTTGGCAATTCACTCAAAAACGGTCCCACACGCTTGCAAATGGTCCCCTGAAAGGTTTGCCGGTCGAAACAGAAGGCTTTTTATCACAGGACAAGAAATCAGCCCTCGACAACTTAACCGGCAGAAAAAGGATTTTTGAAAAGAATTTCAGGAAAAATCTGACTTTTGGCAATTCACTCAAAAATGGTGCCAAATGCTTGCAAATGCTCCCCTGAAAGGGTAGGGAGTCGAAACAGAAGGCTTTTTATCGCAGGAGAAGAAATCAGCCCTCGACAACTTAACCGGAGGAAAAAGATTTTTTGAAAAAATCCCAAAGCCCCGGGAGTCACAATTTCAGCAAAATACTGACTTTTGGCAATTCACTCAAAAATGGTGCCAAATGCTTGCAAATGCTTCCCTGAAAGGTTTGGGAGTCGAAACAGAAGGCTTTTTATCACAGGACAAGAAATCAGCCCTCGACAACTAAACCGGCGGAAAAAGGTTTTTTGAAAAAATCCCTAAGCCCCGGGGTCACAATTTCAGCAAAAATCTGACTTTTGGCAATTCACTCAAAAATGGTGCCAAATGCTTGCAAATGCTCCCCTGAAAGGTTTGGGAGTCGAAACAGAAGGCTTTTTATCACAGGACAAGAAATCAGCCCTCGACAACTTAACCGGCGGAAAAAGGTTTTTTGAAAAAATCCCTAACCCCCGGGGTCACAATTTCAGCAAAAATCTGACTTTTGGCAATTCACTCAAAAATGGTGCCAAATGCTTGGAAATGCTCCCCCCCAAGGTTTGGGAGTCGAAACAGAAGGCTTTTTATCACAGGACAAGAAATCAGCCCTCGACAACTTAACCGGCAGAAAAAGGTTTTTTGAAAAAATCCCTAACCCCCGGGCTCACAATTTCAGCAAAAATCTGGCTTTTGGCAATTCACTCAAAAACGGTCCCACACGCTTGCAAATGGTCCCCTGAAAGGTTTGCCGGTCGAAACAGAAGGCTTTTTATCACAGGACAAGAAATCAGCCCTCGACAACTTAACCGGTGGAAAAAGATTTTTTGAAAAAATCCCTAAGCCCCGGGGTCACAATTTCAGCAAAAATCTGACTTTTGGCAATTCACTCAAAAATGGTGCCAAATGCTTCCAAATGCTCCCCCGAAAGGTTTGGGAGTCGAAACAGAAGGCTTTTTATCACAGGACAAGAAATCAGCCCTCGACAACTTAACCGGCGGAAAAAGGTTTTTTGAAAAAATCCCTAACCCCCGGGCTCACAATTTCAGCAAAAATCTGGCTTTTGGCAATTCACTCAGAAACGGTCCCACTCGCTTGCAAATGGTCCCCTGAAAGGTTTGCTGGTCGAAACAGAAGGCTTTTTATCACAGGACAAGAAATCAGCCCTCGACAGCTTAACCGGGAGAAAAAGGTTTTTTGAAAAGAATTTCAGGAAAAATCTGACTTTTGGCAATTCACTCAAAAATGGTGCCAAACGCTTGCAAATGCTCCCCTGAAAGGGTAGGGAGTCGAAACAGAAGGCTTTTTATCGCAGGAGAAGAAATCAGCCCTCGACAACTTAACCGGAGGAAAAAGATTTTTTGAAAAAATCCCAAAGCCCCGGGAGTCACAATTTCAGCAAAATACTGACTTTTGGCAATTCACTCAAAAATGGTGCCAAATGCTTGCAAATGCTCCCCTGAAAGGTTTGGGAGTCGAAACAGAAGGCTTTTTATCACAGGACAAGAAATCAGCCCTCGACAACTTAACCGGCAGAAAAAGGTTTTTTGAAAAAATCCCTAACCCCCGGGGTCACAATTTCAGCAAAAATCTGACTTTTGGCAATGCACTCAAAAACGGTCCCAATCCCTTGCAAATGGTCCCCTGAAAGGTTTGGGGGTCGAAACAGAAGGCTTTTTATCACAGGAGAAGAAATCAGCCCTCGACAACTTAACCGGTGGAAAAAGATTTTTTGAAAAAATCCCTAAGCCCCGGGGTCACAATTTCAGCAAAAATCTGACTTTTGGCAATTCACTCAAAAATGGTGCCAAATGCTTCCAAATGCTCCCCCGAAAGGTTTGGGAGTCGAAACAGAAGGCTTTTTATCACAGGACAAGAAATCAGCCCTCGACAACTTAACTGGCGGAAAAAGGTTTTTTGAAAAAATCCCTAACCCCCGGGCTCACAATTTCAGCAAAAATCTGGCTTTTTGCAATTCACTCAAAAACGGTCCCACTCGCTTGCAAATGGTCCCCTGAAAGGTTTGCCGGTCGAAACAGAAGGCTTTTTATCACAGGAGAAGAAATCAGCCCTCGACAACTTAACCGGTGGAAAAAGATTTTTTGAAAAAATCCCTAAGCCCCGGGGTCACAATTTCAGCAAAAATCTGACTTTTGGCAATTCACTCAAAAATGGTGCCAAATGCTTCCAAATGCTCCCCCGAAAGGTTTGGGAGTCGAAACAGAAGGCTTTTTATCACAGGAGAAGAAATCAGCCCTCGACAACTTAACCGGTGGAAAAAGATTTTTTGAAAAAATCCCTAAGCCCCGGGGTCACAATTTCAGCAAAAATCTGACTTTTGGCAATTCACTCAAAAATGGTGCCAAACGCTTGCAAATGCTCCCCTGAAAGGTTTGGGAGTCGAAACAGAAGGCTTTTTATCACAGGACAAGAAATCAGCCCTCGACAACTTAACCGGCGGAAAAAGGTTTTTTGAAAAAATCCCTAACCCCCGGGGTCACAATTTCAGCAAAAATCTGACTTTTGGCAATTCACTCAAAAATGGTGCCAAATGCTTGGAAATGCTCCCCCCCAAGGTTTGGGAGTCGAAACAGAAGGCTTTTTATCACAGGACAAGAAATCAGCCCTCGACAACTTAACCGGCAGAAAAAGGTTTTTTGAAAAAATCCCTAACCCCCGGGGTCACAATTTCAGCAAAAATCTGACTTTTGGCAATGCACTCAAAAACGGTCCCAATCGCTTGCAAATGGTCCCCTGAAAGGTTTGGGGGTCGAAACAGAAGGCTTTTTATCACAGGAGAAGAAATCAGCCCTCGACAACTTAACCGGTGGAAAAAGATTTTTTGAAAAAATCCCTAAGCCCCGGGGTCACAATTTCAGCAAAAATCTGACTTTTGGCAATTCACTCAAAAATGGTGCCAAATGCTTCCAAATGCTCCCCCGAAAGGTTTGGGAGTCGAAACAGAAGGCTTTTTATCACAGGACAAGAAATCAGCCCTCGACAACTTAACCGGCGGAAAAAGGTTTTTTGAAAAAATCCCTAACCCCCGGGCTCACAATTTCAGCAAAAATCTGGCTTTTGGCAATTCACTCAAAAACGGTCCCACACGCTTGCAAATGGTCCCCTGAAAGGTTTGCCGGTCGAAACAGAAGGCTTTTTATCACAGGACAAGAAATCAGCCCTCGACAACTTAACCGGTGGAAAAAGATTTTTTGAAAAAATCCCTAAGCCCCGGGGTCACAATTTCAGCAAAAATCTGACTTTTGGCAATTCACTCAAAAATGGTGCCAAATGCTTCCAAATGCTCCCCCGAAAGGTTTGGGAGTCGAAACAGAAGGCTTTTTATCACAGGACAAGAAATCAGCCCTCGACAACTTAACCGGCGGAAAAAGGTTTTTTGAAAAAATCCCTAACCCCCGGGCTCACAATTTCAGCAAAAATCTGGCTTTTGGCAATTCACTCAGAAACAGTCCCACTCGCTTGCAAATGGTCCCCTGAAAGGTTTGCTGGTCGAAACAGAAGGCTTTTTATCACAGGACAAGAAATCAGCCCTCGACAACTTAACCGGCAGAAAAAGGACTTTTGAAAAGAATTTCAGGAAAAATCTGACTTTTGGCAATTCACTCAAAAATGGTGCCAAATGCTTGCAAATGCTCCCCTGAAAGGGTAGGGAGTCGAAACAGAAGGCTTTTTATCGCAGGAGAAGAAATCAGCCCTCGACAACTTAACCGGAGGAAAAAGATTTTTTGAAAAAATCCCAAAGCCCCGGGAGTCACAATTTCAGCAAAATACTGACTTTTGGCAATTCACTCAAAAATGGTGCCAAATGCTTGCAAATGCTCCCCTGAAAGGTTTGGGAGTCGAAACAGAAGGCTTTTTATCACAGGACAAGAAATCAGCCCTCGACAACTTAACCGGCAGAAAAAGGTTTTTTGAAAAAATCCCTAACCCCCGGGGTCACAATTTCAGCAAAAATCTGACTTTTGGCAATGCACTCAAAAACGGTCCCAATCCCTTGCAAATGGTCCCCTGAAAGGTTTGGGGGTCGAAACAGAAGGCTTTTTATCACAGGAGAAGAAATCAGCCCTCGACAACTTAACCGGTGGAAAAAGATTTTTTGAAAAAATCCCTAAGCCCCGGGGTCACAATTTCAGCAAAAATCTGACTTTTGGCAATTCACTCAAAAATGGTGCCAAATGCTTCCAAATGCTCCCCCGAAAGGTTTGGGAGTCGAAACAGAAGGCTTTTTATCACAGGACAAGAAATCAGCCCTCGACAACTTAACCGGCGGAAAAAGGTTTTTTGAAAAAATCCCTAACCCCCGGGCTCACAATTTCAGCAAAAATCTGGCTTTTTGCAATTCACTCAAAAACGGTCCCACTCGCTTGCAAATGGTCCCCTGAAAGGTTTGCCGGTCGAAACAGAAGGCTTTTTATCACAGGAGAAGAAATCAGCCCTCGACAACTTAACCGGTGGAAAAAGATTTTTTGAAAAAATCCCTAAGCCCCGGGGTCACAATTTCAGCAAAAATCTGACTTTTGGCAATTCACTCAAAAATGGTGTCAAATGCTTCCAAATGCTCCCCCGAAAGGTTTGGGAGTCGAAACAGAAGGCTTTTTATCACAGGACAAGAAATCAGCCCTCGACAACTTAACCGGCGGAAAAAGGTTTTTTGAAAAAATCCCTAACCCCCGGGCTCACAATTTCAGCAAAAGTCTGGCTTTTTGCAATTCACTCAAAAACGGTCCCACTCGCTTGCAAATGGTCCCCTGAAAGGTTTGCCGGTCGAAACAGAAGGCTTTTTATCACAGGACAAGAAATCACCCCTCAACAATTTAACCGGTGGAAAAAGATTTTTTGAAAAAATCCCTAAGCCCCGGGGTCACAATTTCAGCAAAAATCTGACTTTTGGCAATTCACTCAAAAATGGTGCCAAATGCTTCCAAATGCTCCCCCGAAAGGTTTGGGAGTCGAAACAGAAGGCTTTTTATCACAGGACAAGAAATCAGCCCTCGACAACTAAACCGGCGGAAAAAGGTTTTTTGAAAAAATCCCTAAGCCCCGGGGTCACAATTTCAGCAAAAATCTGACTTTTGGCAAATCACTCAGAAATGGTGCCACGCGTTTGGAAATGCTCCCCTGAAAGGTTTGGGAGTCGAAACAGAAGGCTTCTTATCACAGGACAAGAAATCAGCCCTCGACAACTTAACCAGCGGAAAAAGATTTTTTGAAAAAATCCCTAAGCCCCGGGGTCACAATTTCAGCAAAATACTGACTTTGGGCAATTCACTGAAAAATCGTGCCAAACGCTTGCAAATGCTCCCCTGAAAGGTTTGGGAGTTGAAACAGAAGGCTTTTTATCACAGGACAAGAAATCAGCCCTCAACAACTTAACCGGCGGAAAAAGGTTTTTGGAAAAAATCCCTAACCCCCAGGGTCACAATTTCAGCAAAAATCTGACTTTTGGCAATTCACTCAAAAATGGTGCCAAATGCTTGGAAATGCTCCCCCCCAAGGTTTG
>NW_028148669.1:0-112065 GCF_965153285.1 Podarcis tiliguerta | reverse complement strand
CAAAAAAATTTTTTTCTGCCGGTGAAGTTGTTGAGGGCTGATTTCCTGTCCTGTGATAAAAAGCCTTCTGTTTCGACCGCCAAACCTTTCAGGGGAGCATTTGCAACCGTTTGGCACCTTTTTTGAGTGAATTGCCAAAAGTCAGATTTTTGATGAAATTGTGACCCCGGGGCCAAAAAAATCTTTTTCTGCCGGTGAAGTTGTTGAGGGCTGATTTCCTGTCCTGTGATAAAAAGCCCTCTGTTTCGACCGCCAAACCTTTCAGGGGAGCATTTGCAACCGTTTGGCACCATTTTTGAGTGAATTGCCAAAAGTCAGATTTTTGATGAAATTGTGACCCCGGGGCCAAAAAAATCTTTTTCTGCCGGTGAAGTTGTTGAGGGCTGATTTCCTGTCCTGTGATAAAAAGCCTTCTGTTTCGACCGCCAAACCTTTCAGGGCAGCATTTGCAACCGTTTGGCACCATTTTTGAGTGAATTGCCAAAAGTCATATTCTTGATGAAATTGTGATCCCGGGGCCAAAAAAATCTTTTTCTGCCGGTGAAGTTGTCGAGGGCTGATTTCCTGTCCTGTGATAAAAAGCCTTCTGTTTCGACCGCCAAACCTTTCAGGGGAGCATTTGCAACCGTTTGGCACCTTTTTTGAGTGAATTGCCAAATGTCACATTTTTGATGAAATTGTGACCCCGGGGCTTAGGGATTTTTTCAAAAAAATCTTTTTCTGCCGGTGAACTTGTCGATGGCTGATTTCCTGTCCCTTAATAAAAAGCCTCCTGTTTCGACCGCCAAATCTCTCGGGGAGCATTTGCAACCGTTTGGCACCGTTTTTGAGTGAATTGCCAAAAGTCATATTTTTGATGAAATTGTGACCCCGGGGCTTAGGGATTTTTTCAAAAAAATCTTTTTCTGCCGGTGACGTTGTCGAGGGCTGATTTCCTGTCCTGTGATAAAAAGCCTTCTGTTTCGACCGCCAAACCTTTCAGGGGAGCATTTGCAACCGTTTGGCACCTTTTTTGAGTGAATTGCCAAAAGTCAGATTTTTGATGAAATTCTGACCCCGGGGCTTAGGGATTTTTTCAAAAAAATCTTTTTCTGCCGGTGAAGTTGTCGAGGGCTGATTTCCTGTCTTGTGATAAAAAGCCTTCTGTTTCGACCGCCAAACCTTTCAGGGGAGCATTTCCAACCGTTTGGCACCATTTTTGAGTGAATTGCTAAAAGTCAGTTTTTTGATGAAATTGTGACCCCGGGGCCAAAAAAATCTTTTTCTGCCGTTGAAGTTGTCAAGGGCTGATTGCCTGTGCTTTAATAAAAAGCCTTCTGTTTCAACCGCCAAACCTTTCAGGGGAGCATTTGCAACCGTTTGGCACCATTTTTGAGTGAATTGCCAAATGTCAGATTTTTGATGAAATTGTGACCCCGGGGCTTAGGGATTTTTTCAAAAAAATCTTTTTCTGCCGGTGAAGTTGTCGAGGGCTGATTTCCTGTCCTGTGATAAAAAGCCTTCTGTTTCGACCGCCAAACCTTTCAGGGCAGCATTTGCAACCGTTTGGCACCATTTTTGAGTGAATTGCCAAAAGTCAGTTTTTTGATGAAATTGTGACCCCGGGGCCAAAAAAATCTTTTTCTGCCGTTGAAGTTGTCAAGGGCTGATTGCCTGTGCTTTAATAAAAAGCCTTCTGTTTCAACCGCCAAACCTTTCAGGGGAGCATTTGCAACCGTTTGGCACCTTTTTTGAGTGAATTGCCAAAAGTCAGATTTTTGATGAAATTGTGACCCCGGGGCTTAGGGATTTTTTCAAAAAAATCTTTTCCTGCCGGTGAAGTTGTCGAGGGCTGATTTCCTGTCCTTTAATAAAAAGCCTTCTATTTCGACCGCCAAACCTTTCAGGGGAGCATTTGCAACCGTTTGGCACCTTTTTTGAGTGAATTGCCAAAAGTCAGATTTTTGATGAAATTGTGACCCCGGGGCCAAAAAAATCTTTTTCTGCCGGTGAAGTTGTCGAGGGCTGATTTCCTGCCCTGTGATAAAAAGCCTTCTGTTTCGACCGCCAAACCTTTCAGGGGAGCATTTCGAACCGTTTGGCACCATTTTTGAGTGAATTGCCAAATGTCAGATTTTTGATGAAATTGTGACCCCGGGGCTTAGGGTTTTTTTCAAAAAAATCTTTTTCTGCCGGTGAAATTGTCGAGGGCTGATTTCCTGTCCTGTGATAAAAAGCCTTCTGTTTCGACCGCCAAACCTTTCAGGGCAGCATTTGCAACCGTTTGGCACCATTTTTGAGTGAATTGCCAAAAGTCAGATTTTTGATGAAATTGTGACCCCGGGGCCAAAAAAATCTTTTTCTGCCGGTGAAGTTGTCGAGGGCTGATTGCCTGTCCTTTAATAAAAAGCTTTCTGTTTCAACCGCCAAACCTTTCAGGGGAGCATTTGCAACCGTTTGGCACCTTTTTTGAGTGAATTGCCAAAAGTCAGATTTTTGATGAAATTGTGACCCCGGGGCTTAGGGATTTTTCCAAAAAAATTTTTTTCTGCCGGTGAAGTTGTTGAGGGCTGATTTCCTGTCCTGTGATAAAAAGCCTTCTGTTTCGACCGCCAAACCTTTCAGGGGAGCATTTGCAACCGTTTGGCACCATTTTTGAGTGAATTGCCAAAAGTCAGATTTTTGATGAAATTGTGACCCCGGGGCCAAAAAAATCTTTTTCTGCCGGTGAAGTTGTCGAGGGCTGATTTCCTGCCCTGTGATAAAAAGCCTTCTGTTTCGACCGCCAAACCTTTCAGGGGAGCATTTCCAACCGTTTGGCACCATTTTTGAGTGAATTGCCAAATGTCAGATTTTTGATGAAATTGTGACCCCGGGGCTTAGGGATTTTTTCAAAAAAATCTTTTTCTGCCGGTGAAGTTGTCGAGGGCTGATTTCCTGTCCTGTGATAAAAAGCCTTCTGTTTCGACCGCCAAACCTTTCAGGGCAGCATTTGCAACCGTTTGGCACCATTTTTGAGTGAATTGCCAAAAGTCAGATTTTTGATGAAATTGTGACCCCGGGGCCAAAAAAATCTTTTTCTGCCGGTGAAGTTGTTGAGGGCTGATTGCCTGTCCTTTAATAAAAAGCTTTCTGTTTCAACCGCCAAACCTTTCAGGGGAGCATTTGCAACCGTTTGGCACCATTTTTGAGTGAATTGCCAAAAGTCAGATTTTTGATGAAATTGTGACCCCGGGGCCAAAAAAATCTTTTTCTGCCGGTGAAGTTGTTGAGGGCTGATTTCCTGTCCTGTGATAAAAAGCCTTCTGTTTCGACCGCCAAACCTTTCAGGGGAGCATTTGCAACCGTTTGGCACCATTTTTGAGTGAATTGCCAAAAGTCAGATTCTTGATGAAATTGTGACCCCGGGGCCAAAAAAATCTTTTTCTGCCGGTGAAGTTGTCGAGGGCTGATTTCCTGTCCTGTGATAAAAAGCCTTCTGTTTCGACCGCCAAACCTTTCAGAGGAGCATTTGCAACCGTTTCGCACCATTTTTGAGTGAATTGCCAAATGTCAGATTTTTGATGAAATTGTGACCCCGGGGCTTAGAGATTTTTTCAAAAAAATCTTTTTCTGCCGGTGAAGTTGTTGAGGGCTGATTTCCTCTCCTGTGATAAAAAGCCTTCTGTTTCGACCGCCAAACCTTTCAGGGGAGCATTTGGAACCGTTTGGCACCTTTCTTGAGTGAATTGCCAAATGTCAGATTTTTGATGAAATTGTGACCCCGGGGCTTAGGGATTTTTTCAAAAAAATCTTTTTCTGCCGGTGAACTTGTCGAGGGTTGATTTCCTGTCCCTTAATAAAAAGCCTCCTGTTTCGACCGCCAAATCTCTCGGGGAGCATTTGCAACCGTTTGGCACCGTTTTTGAGTGAATTGCCAAAAGTCAGTTTTTTGATGAAATTGTGACCCCGGGGCCAAAAAAATCTTTTTCTGCCGTTGAAGTTGTCAAGGGCTGATGGCCTGTGCTTTAATAAAAAGCCTTCTGTTTCAACCTCCAAACCTTTCAGGGGAGCATTTGCAACCGTTTGGCACCTTTTTTGAGTGAATTGCCAAAAGTCAGATTTTTGATGAAATTGTGACCCCGGGGCTTAGGGATTTTTTCAAAAAAATCTTTTTCTGCCGGTGAAGTTGTCGAGGGCTGATTTCCTGTCCTGTGATAAAAAGCCCTCTGTTTCGACCGCCAAACCTTTCAGGGGAGCATTTGCAACCGTTTGGCACCATTTTTGAGTGAATTGCCAAAAGTCAGATTTTTGATGAAATTGTGACCCCGGGGCCAAAAAAAATCTTTTTCTGCCGGTGAAGTTGTCGAGGGCTGATTTCCTGTCCTGTGATAAAAAGCCTTCTGTTTCGACCGCCAAACCTTTCAGGGGAGCATTTGCAACCGTTTGGCACCATTTTTGAGTGAATTGCCAAAAGTCAGATTCTTGATGAAATTGTGACCCCGGGGCCAAAAAAATCTTTTTCTGCCGGTGAAGTTGTCGAGGGCTGATTTCCTGTCCTGTGAAAAAAAGCCTTCTGTTTCGACCGCCAAACCTTTCAGAGGAGCATTTGCAACCGTTTCGCACCATTTTTGAGTGAATTGCCAAATGTCAGATTTTTGATGAAATTGTGACCCCGGGGCTTAGAGATTTTTTCAAAAAAATCTTTTTCTGCCGGTGAAGTTGTTGAGGGCTGATTTCCTCTCCTGTGATAAAAAGCCTTCTGTTTCGACCGCCAAACCTTTCAGGGGAGCATTTGGAACCGTTTGGCACCTTTTTTGAGTGAATTGCCAAATGTCAGATTTTTGATGAAATTGTGACCCCGGGGCTTAGGGATTTTTTCAAAAAAATCTTTTTCTGCCGGTGAACTTGTCGAGGGCTGATTTCCTGTCCCTTAATAAAAAGCCTCCTGTTTCGACCGCCAAATCCCTCGGGGAGCATTTGCAACCGTTTGGCACCGTTTTTGAGTGAATTGCCAAAAGTCAGTTTTTTGATGAAATTGTTACCCCGGGGCCAAAAAAATCTTTTTCTGCCGTTGAAGTTGTCAAGGGCTGATTGCCTGTGCTTTAATAAAAAGCCTTCTGTTTCAACCGCCAAACCTTTCAGGGGAGCATTTGCAACCGTTTGCAACCTTTTTTGAGTGAATTGCCAAAAGTCAGATTTTTGATGAAATTGTGACCCCGGGGCTTAGGGATTTTTTCAAAAAAATCTTTTCCGGCCGGTGAAGTTGTCGAGGGCTGATTTCCTGTCCTTTAATAAAAAGCCTTCTATTTCGACCGCCAAACCTTTCAGGGGAGCATTTGCAACCGTTTGGCACCTTTTTTGAGTGAATTGCCAAAAGTCAGATTTTTGATGAAATTGTGACCCCGGGGCCAAAAAAATCTTTTTCTGCCGGTGAAGTTGTCGAGGGCTGATTTCCTGCCCTGTGATAAAAAGCCTTCTGTTTCGACCGCCAAACCTTTAAGGGGAGCATTTCCAACCGTTTGGCACCATTTTTGAGTGAATTGCCAAAAGTCAGATGTTTGATGAAATTGTGACCCCGGGGCCAAAAAAATCTTTTTCTGCCGGTGAAGTTGTCGAGGGCTGATTTCCTGTCCTGTGATAAAAAGCCTTCTGTTTCGACCGCCAAACCTTTCAGGGGAGCATTTGCAACCGTTTGGCACCTTTTTTGAGTGAATTGCCAAATGTCAGATTTTTGATTAAATTGAGACCCCGGGGCTTAGAGATTTTTTCAAAAAAATCTTTTTCTTCCGGTGAAGTTGTCGAAGGCTGATTTCCTGTCCTGTGATAAAAAGCCTTCTGTTTCGACCGCCAAACCTTTCAGGGGAGCATTTGCAACCGTTTGGCACCATTTTTGAGTGAATTGCCAAAAGTCAGATTTTTGATGAAATTGTGACCCCGGGGCCAAAAAAATCTTTTTCTGCCGGTGAAGTTGTCGAGGGCTGATTGCCTGTCCTTTGATAAAAAGCCTTCTGTTTCGACCGCCAAACCTTTCAGGGGAGCATTTGCAACTGTTTGGCACCATTTTTTAGTGAATTGCCAAAAGTCAGATTTTTGATGAAATTGTGACCCCGGGGCCAAAAAAATCTTTTTCTGCCGGTGAAGTTGTTGAGGGCTGATTTCCTGTCCTGTGATAAAAAGCCTTCTGTTTCGACTGCCAAGCCTTTCAGGGGAGCATTTGCAACCGTTTGGCACCTTTTTTGAGTGAATTGCCAAATGTCAGATTTTTGATGAAATTGTGACCCAGGGGCTTAGAGATTTTTTCAAAAAAATCTTTTTCTGCCGGTGAAGTTGTCGAGGGCTGATTTCCTGTCCTGTGATAAAAAGCCTTCTGTTTCGACCGCCAAACCTTTCAGAGGAGCATTTGCAACCGTTTGGCACCATTTTTGAGTGAACTGCCAAAAGTCAGATTTTTGATGAAATTGTGACCCCGGGACCAAAAAAATCTTTTTCTGCCGGTGAAGTTGTCGAGGGCTGATTTCCTGTCCTTTAATAAAAAGCCTTCTGTTTCGACCGCCAAACCTTTCAGGGGAGCATGTGCAAGCGTTTGTCACATTTTTTGAGTGAATTGCCAAAAGTCACATTTTTGATGAAATTGTGACCCCTGGGCTTAGAGATTTTTTCAAAAAAATCTTTTTCTGCCGGTGAAGTTGTCGAGGGCTGATTTCCTGTCCTGTGATAAAAAGCCTTCTGTTTCGACCGCCAAACCTTTCAGGGGAGCATTTGCAACCGTTTGGCACCATTTTTGAGTGAATTGCCAAAAGTCAGATTTTTGATGAAATTGTGACCCCGGGGCCAAAAAAATCTTTTTCTGCCGGTGAAGTTGTCGAGGGCTGATTGCCTGTCCTTTGATAAAAAGCCTTCTGTTTCGACCGCCAAACCTTTCAGGGGAGCACTTGCAACCGTTGGCACCTTTTTTGAGTGAATTGCCAAATGTCAGATTTTTGATGAAATTGTGACCCCGGGGCTTAGGGATTTTTTCAAAAAAATCTTTTTCTGCCGGTGAAGTTGTCGAGGGCTGATTTCCTGTCCTTTAATAAAAAGCCTTCTCTTTCGACCGCCAAACCTTTCAGGGGAGCATGTGCAAGCGTTTGTCACATTTTTTGAGTGAATTGCCAAAAGTCACATTTTTGATGAAATTGTGACCCCGGGGCTTAGAGATTTTTTCAAAAAAATCTTTTTCTGCCGGTGAAGTTGTCGAGGGCTGATTTCCTGTCCTTTAATAAAAAGCCTTCTTTTTCAACCGCCAAACCTTTCAGGGGAGCATTTGCAACCGTTTGGCACCATTTTTGAGTGAATTGCCAAAAGTCAGATTTTTGATGAAATTGTGACCCCGGGGCCAAAAAAATCTTTTTCTGCCGGTGAAGTTGTCGAGGGCTGATTTCCTGTCTTGTGATAAAAAGCCTTCTGTTTCGACCGCCAAACCTTTCAGGGGAGCATTTGCAACCGTTTGGCACCATTTTTGAGTGAATTGCCAAAAGTCAGATTTTTGATGAAATTGTGACCCAGGGCTTAGGGATTTTTTCAAAAAAATCTTTTTCTGCCGGTGAAGTTATCGAGGGCTGATTTCCTGTCCTGTGATAAAAAGCCTTCTGTTTCGACCGCCAAACCGTTCAGGGGAGCATTTGCAACCGTTTGGCACCATTTTTGAGTGAATTGCCAAAAGTCAGATTTTTGATGAAATTGTGACCCCGGGGCCAAAAAAATCTTTTTCTGCCGGTGAAGTTGTCGAGGGCTGATTTCCTGTCCTGTGATAAAAAGCCTTCTGTTGCGACCGCCAAACCTTTCAGGGGAGCATTTGCAACCGTTTGGCACCATTTTTGAGTGAATTGCCAAAAGTCAGATTTTTGATGAAATTGTGACCCCGGGGCCAAAAAAATCTTTTTCTGCCGGTGAAGTTGTCGAGGGCTGATTTCCTGTCCTGTGATAAAAAGCCTTCTGTTTCGACCGCCAAACCTTTCAGGGGAGCATTTGTAACCGTTTGGCACCATTTTTGAGTGAATTGCCAAATGTCAGATTTTTGATTAAATTGAGACCCCGGGGATTAGAGATTTTTTCAAAAAAATCTTTTTCTGCCGGTGAAGTTGTCGAGGGCTGATTTCCTGTCCTTTAATAAAAAGCCTTCTTTTTCGACCGCCAAACCTTTCAGGGGAGCATTTGCAACCGTTTGGCACCTTTTTTGAGTGAATTGCCAAATGTCAGATTTTTATGAAATTGTGACCCCGGGGCTTAGGGATTTTTTCAAAAAAATCTTTTTCTGCCGGTGAAGTTGTCGAGGGCTGATTTCCTGTCCTTTAATAGAAAGCCTTCTGTTTCGACCGCCAAACATTTCAGGGGAGCATTTGCAACAGTTTGGAACCATTTTTGAGTGAATTTCCAAAAGTCAGATTTTTAATGAAATTGTGACCCCGGGGCCAAAAAAATCTTTTTCTGCCGGTAAAGTTGTTGAGGGCTGATTTCCTGTACTGTGATAAAAAGCCTTCTGTTTCGATCGCCAAACCTTTCAGGGGAGCATTTGCAACCGTTTGGCACCTTTTTTGAGTGAATTGCCAAAAGTCAGATTTTTGATGAAATTGTGACCCCGGGGTTTAGGGATTTTTTCAAAAAAATCTTTTTCTGCCGGTGAAGTTGTCGAGGGCTGATTTCCTGTCCTTTAATAAAAAGCCTTCTTTTTCGACCGCCAAACCTTTCAGGGGAGCATTTGCAACAGTTTGTTACCATTTTTGAGTGAACTGCCAAAAGTCAGATTTTTGATGAAACTGTGACCCCGGGGCCAAAAAAATCTTTTTCTGCCAGTGAAGTTGTTGAGGGCTGATTTCCTGTCCTGTGATAAAAAGCCTTCTGTTTCGACCGCCAAACCTTTCAGGGGAGCATTTGCAACTGTTTGGCACCATTTTTGAGTGAATTGCCAAAAGTCAGATTTTTGATGAAATTGTGACCCCGGGGCCAAAAAAATCTTTTTCTGCCGGTGAAGTTGTTGAGGGCTGATTTCCTGTCCTGTGATAAAAAGCCTTCTGTTTCGACCGCCAAACCTTTCAGGGGAGCATTTGAAACCGTTTGGCACCTTTTTTGAGTGAAGTACCAAAAGTCAGATTTTTGATGAAATTGTGATCCCGGGGATTAGGGATTTTTTCAAAAAAATCTTTTTCTGCCGGTGAAGTTTTCGAGGGCTGATTTCCTGTCCTGTGATAAAAAGCCTTCTGTTTCGACCGCCAAACCTTTCAGGGGAGCATTTGCAACCGTTTGGCACCATTTTTGAGTGAATTGCCAAAAGTCAGATTTTTAATGAAATTGTGACCCCGGGGCCAAAAAAATCTTTTTCTGCCGGTGAAGTTGTTGAGGGCTGATTTCCTGTACTGTGATAAAAAGCCTTCTGTTTCGACCGCCAAACCTTTCAGGGGAGCATTTGCAACCGTTTGGCACCTTTTTTGAGTGAATTGCCAAATGTCAGATTTTTGATGAAATTGTGACCCCGGGGCTTAGAGATTTTTTTGAAAAAATCTTTTTCTGCCGGTGAAGTTGTCGAGGGCTGATTTCCTGTAATGTGATAAAAAGCCTTCTGTTTTGACCGCCAAACCTTTCAGGGGAGCATGTGCAACCGTTTGGCACCTTTTTTGAGTGAATTGCCAAAAGTTAGATTTTTGATGAAATTGTGACCCCGGGGCTTAGGGATTTTTTCAAAAAAAGCTTTTTCTGCCGGTGAAGTTGTCGAGGGCTGATTTCCTGTCCTGTGATAAAAAGCCTACTTTTTCGACTGCCAAACCTTTCAGGGGAGCATTTGCAACCGTTTGGCACCATTTTTGAGTGAATTGCCAAAAGTCAGATTTTTGATGAAATTGTGACCCCGGGGACAAAAAAATCTTTTTCTGCCGGTGAAGTTGTCGAGGGCTGATTTCCTGTCCTGTGATAAAAAGCCTTCTGTTTCGACCGCCAAACCTTTCAGAGGAGCATTTGCAACCGTTTAACACCATTTTTGAGTGAACTGCCAAAGTCAGATTTTTGATGAAATTGTGACCCCGGGGCCAAAAAAATCTTTTTCTGCCGGTCAAGTTGTTGAGGGCTGATTTCCTGTCCTGTGATAAAAAGCCTTCTGTTTTGACCGCCAAACCTTTCAGAGGAGCATTTGCAACCGTTTGGCACCATTTTTGAGTGAATTGCCAAAAGTCAGATTTTTGATGAAATTGTGACCCCGGGACAAAAAAATCATTTTCTGCCGGTGAAGTTGTTGAGGGCTGATTTCCTGTCCTGTGATAAAAAGCCTTCTGTTTCGACAGCCAAACCTTTCAGGGGAGCATTTGCAACTGTTTGGCACTATTTTTGAGTGAATTGCCAAAAGTCAGATTTTTGATGAAATTGTGACCCCGGGGCCAAAAAAATCTTTTTCTGCCGGTGAAGTTGTTGAGGGCTGATTTCCTGTCCTGTGATAAAAAGCCTTCTGTTTCGACAGCCAAACCTTTCAGGGGAGCATTTGCAACCGTTTGGCACCTTTTTTGAGTGAATTGCCAAATGTCAGATTTTTGATGAAATTGAGACCCCGGGGCCAAAAAAACATTTTTCTGCCGGTGAATTTGTTGAGGGAAGTTGTGTTAGGGATTTTTTCAAAAAAATCTTTTTCTGCCGGTGAAGTTGTCGAGGGCTGATTTCCTGTCCTTTAATAAAAAGCCTTCTGTTTCGACCGCCAAACCTTTCAGGGGAGCATGTGCAACCGTTTGGCACCTTTTTTGAGTGAATTGCCAAAAGTCAGATTTTTGATGAAATTGTGACCCCGGGGCTTAGGGATTTTTCCAAAAAAATCTTTTTCTGCCGGTGAAGTTGTCGAGGGCTGATTTCCTGTCCTTTAATAAAAAGCCTTCTGTTTCGACCGCCAAACCTTTCAGGGGAGCATGTGCAACCGTTTGGCACCTTTTTTGAGTGAATTGCCAAAAGTCAGATTTTTGATGAAATTGTGACCCCGGGCCTTAGAGATTTTTTCAAAAAAATCTTTTTCTGCCGGTGAAGTTGTCGAGGGCTGATTTCCTGTCCTGTGATAAAAAGCCTTCTGTTTTGACCGCCAAACCTTTCAGAGGAGCATTTGCAACCGTTTGGCACCATTTTTGAGTGAATTGCCAAAAGTCAGATTTTTGATGAAATTGTGACCCCGGGACAAAAAAATCATTTTCTGCCGGTGAAGTTGTCAAGGGCTGATTTCCTGTCCTTTAATAAAAAGCCTTCTGTTTCGACCGCCAAACCTTTCAGGGGAGCATTTGAAACCGTTTGGCACCATTTTTGAGTGAATTGCCAAAAGTCAGATTTTTGATGAAATTGTGACTCCGGGGCCAAAAAAACATTTTTCTGCCGGTGAAGTTGTCGAGGGCTGATTTCCTGTCCTTTAATAAAAAGCCTTCTGTTTCGACCGCCAAACCTTTCAGGGGAGCATGTGCAACCGTTTGGCACCTTTTTTGAGTGAATTGCCAAAAGTCAGATTTTTGATGAAATTGTGACCCCGGGGCTTAGGGATTTTTTCAAAAAAATCTTTTTCTGCCGGTGAAGTTGTCGAGGGCTGATTTCCTGTCCTTTAATAAAAAGCCTTCTTTTTCGACCGCCAAAGCTTTCAGGGGAGCATTTGCAACAGTTTGGCACCATTTTTGAGTGAATTGCCAAAAGTCAGATTTTGGATGAAATTGTGACCCCGGGCCTTAGAGATTTTTTCAAAAAAATCTTTTTCTGCCGGTGAAGTTGTCAAGGGCTGATTTCCTGTCCTGTGATAAAAAGCCTTCTGTTTCGACCCCCAAACCTTTCAGAGGAGCATTTGCAATCGTTTGGCACCATTTTTGAGTGAATTGCCAAAAGTCAGATTTTTGATGAAATTGTGACCCCGGGGCCAAAAAAATCTTTTTCTGCCGGTGAAGTTGTTGAGGGCTGATTTCCTGTCCTGTGATAAAAAGCCTTCTGTTTCGACCGCCAAACCTTTCAGGGGAGCATTTGCAACTGTTTGGCACCATTTTTGAGTGAATTGCCAAAAGTCAGTTTTTTGATGAAATTGTGACCCCGGGGCCAAAAAAATCTTTTTCTGCCGGTGAAGTTGTTGAGGGCTGATTTCCTGTCCTGTGATAAAAAGCCTTCTGTTTCGACAGCCAAACCTTTCAGGGGAGCATTTGCAACCGTTTGGCACCTTTTTTGAGTGGAATTGCCAAATGTCAGATTTTTGATGAAATTGAGACCCCGGGGCCAAAAAAAACATTTTTCTGCCGGTGAATTTGTTGAGGGAAGTTGTGTTAGGGATTTTTTCAAAAAAATCTTTTTCTGCCGGTGAAGTTGTCGAGGGCTAATTTCCTGTCCTTTAATAAAAAGCCTTCTGTTTCGACCGCCAAACCTTTCAGGGGAGCATGTGCAAGCGTTTGTCACCTTTTTGAGTGAATTGCCAAAAGTCACATTTTTGATGAAATTGTTACCCCGGGGCTTAGGGATTTTTTCAAAAAAATCTTTTTCTGCCGGTGAAGTTGTCAAGGGCTGATTTCCTGTCCTTTAATAACAAGCCTTCTTTTTCGCCCGCCAAACCTTTCAGGGGAGCATTTGCAACCGTTTGTCACCATTTTTGAGTGAATTGCCAAAAGTCAGATTTTTGATGAAATTGTGACCCCGGGGCCAAAAAAATCTTTTTCTGCGGGTGAAGTTGTTGAGGGCTGATTTCCTGTGCTGTGATAAAAAGCCTTCTGTTTCGACCGCCAAACCTTTCAGGGGAGCATTTCCAACCGTTTGGCACCATTTTTGAGTGAATTTCCAAAAGTCAGATTTTTGATGAAATTGTGACCCCGGGGATTAGGGAATTTTTCAAAACAATCTTTTTCTGCCGGTGAAGTTGTCGAGGGCTGATTTCCTGTCCTTTAATAAAAAGCCTTCTTTTTCGACCGCCAAACCTTTCAGGGGAGCATTTGCAACCGTTTGGCACCATTTTTGAGTGAATTGCCAAAAGTCAGATTTTTGATGAAATTGTGACCCCGGGGCCAAAAAAATCATTTTCTGCCGGTGAAGTTGTCGAGGGCTGATTTCCTGTCCTTTAATAAAAAGCCTTCTTTTTCGACCGCCAAACCTTTCAGGGGAGCATTTGCAACCGTTTGGCACCATTTTTGAGTGAATTGCTAAATGTCTGATTTTTGATGAAATTGAGACCCCGGGGCTTAGGGATTTTTTCAAAAAAATCTTTTTCTGCCGGTGAAGTTGTCGAGGGCTGATTTCCTGTCCTTTAATAACAAGCCTTCTTTTTCGACCGCCAAGCCTTTCAGGAGAGCATTTGCAACCGTTTGGCACCATTTTTGAGTGAATTGCCAAAAGTCAGATTTTTGATGAAATTGTGACCCCGGGGCCAAAAAAATCTTTTTCTGCCGGTGAAGTTGTTGAGGGCTGATTTCCTGTCCTGTGATAAAAAGCCTTCTGTTTCGACCGCCAAACCTTTCAGGGGAGCATTTGCAACCGTTTGGCACCTTTTTTGAGTGAATTGCCAAATGTCACATTTTTGATGAAATTGTGACCCCGGGGCTTAGGGATTTTTTCAAAAAAATCTTTTTCTGCCGGTGAACTTGTCGATGGCTGATTTCCTGTCCCTTAATAAAAAGCCTTCTGTTTTGACCGCCAAACCTTTCAGAGGAGCATTTGCAACCGTTTGGCACCATTTTTGAGTGAATTGCCAAAAGTCAGATTTTTGATGAAATTGTGACCCCGGGACAAAAAAATCATTTTCTGCCGGTGAAGTTGTCAAGGGCTGATTTCCTGTCCTTTAATAAAAAGCCTTCTGTTTCGACCGCCAAACCTTTCAGGGGAGCATGTGCAACCGTTTGGCACCTTTTTTGAGTGAATTGCCAAAAGTCAGATTTTTGATGAAATTGTGACCCCGGGACAAAAAAATCATTTTCTGCCGGTGAAGTTGTTGAGGGCTGATTTCCTGTCCTGTGATAAAAAGCCTTCTGTTTCGACTGCCGAACTTTTCAGGGGAGCATTTGCAACCGTTTGGCAACTTTTTTGAGTGAATTGCCAAATGTCAGATTTTTGATGAAATTGAGACCCCGGGGCTTAGGGATTTTTTCAAAAAAATCTTTTTCTGCCGGTGAAGTTATCGAGGGCTGATTTCCTGTCCTTTAATAAAAAGCCTTCTGTTTTGACCGCCAAACCTTTCAGGGGAGCATGTAAAAGCGTTTGTCACCCTTTTTGAGTGAATTGCCAAAAGTCACATTTTTGATGAAATTGTGATCCCGGGGCTTAGGGATTTTTTCAAAAAAATCTTTTTCTGCCGGTGAAGTTGTCGAGGGCTGATTTCCTGTCCTTTAATAACAAGCCTTCTTTTTCGACCGCCAAACCTTTCAGGAGAGCATTTGCAACCGTTTGGCACCATTTTTGAGTGAATTGCCAAAAGTCAGATTTTTGATGACCCCGGGGCCAAAAAAACCTTTTTCTGCCGGTGAAGTTGTTGAGGGCTGATTTCCTGTCCTGTGATAAAAAGCCTTCTGTTTCGACCACCAAACCTTTCAGGGGAGCATTTGCAACCGTTTGGAACCTTTTTTGAGTGAATTGCCAAATGTCAGATTTTTGATGAAATTGTGACCCCGGGGCTTAGAGATTTTTTCAAAAAAATCTTTTTCTGCCGGCGAAGTTGTCGAAGGCTGATTTCCTGTCCTGTGATAAAAAGCCTTCTGTTTCGACCGCCGAACCTTTCAGGGGAGCATGTGCAACCGTTTGGCACCTTTTTTGAGTGAATTGCCAAAAGTCAGATTTTTGATGAAATTGTGACCCCGGGCCTTAGAGATTCTTTCAAAAAAATCTTTTTCTGCCGGTGAAGTTGTCGAGGGCTGATTTCCTGTCCTTTAATAACAAGCCTTCTTTTTCGACCGCCAAACCTTTCAGGGGAGCATTTGCAACCGTTTGGCACCATTTTTGAGTGAATTGCCAAAAGTCAGATTTTTGATGAAATTGTGATCCCGGGGCCAAAAAAACATTTTTCTGCCGGTGAAGTTGTTGAGGGCTGATTTCCTGTCCTGTGATAAAAAGCCTTCTGTTTCGACCGCCAAACCTTTCAGGGGAGCATTTGCAACCGTTTGACACCTTTTTTGAGTGAATTGCCAAATGTCAGATTTTTGATGAAATTGTGACCCCGGGGCTTAGAGATTTTTTCAAAAAAATCTTTTTCTGCCGGCGAAGTTGTCGAAGGCTGATTTCCTGTCCTGTGATAAAAAGCCTTCTGTTTTGACCGCCAAACCTTTCAGAGGAGCATTTGCAACCGTTTGGCACCATTTTTGAGTGAATTGCCAAAAGTCAGATTTTTGATGAAATTGTGACCCCGGGGCCAAAAAAATCTTTTTCTGCCGGTGAAGTTGTTGAGGGCTGATTTCCTGTCCTGTGATAAAAAGCCTTCTGTTTCGACAGCCAAACCTTTCAGGGGAGCATTTGCACCCGTTTGGCACCTTTTTTGAGTGAATTGCCAAATGTCAGATTTTTGATGAAATTGAGACCCCGGGGCCAAAAAAACATTTTTCTGCCGGTGAATTTGTTGAGGGAAGTTGTGTTAGGGATTTTTTCAAAAAAATCTTTTTCTGCCGGTGAAGTTGTCGAGGGCTAATTTCCTGTCCTTTAATAAAAAACCTTCTGTTTCGACCGCCAAATCTTGCAGGGGAGCATGTGCAAGCGTTTGTCACCTTTTTTGAGTGAATTGCCCAAAGTCACATTTTTGATGAAATTGTGACCCCGGGGCTTAGGGATTTTTTCAAAAAAATCTTTTTCTGCCGGTGAAGTTGTCAAGGGCTGATTTCCTGTCCTTTAATAACAAGCCTTCTTTTTCGCCCGCCAAACCTTTCAGGGGAGCATTTGCCACTGTTTGGCACCATTTTTGAGTGAATTGCCAAAAGTCAGATTTTTGATGAAATTGTGACCCCGGGGCCAAAAAAATCTTTTTCTGCCGGTCAAGTTGTTGAGGGCTGATTTCCTGTCCTGTGATAAAAAGCCTTCTGTTTCGACCGCCAAACCTTTAAGGGGAGCATTTGCAACTGTTTGGCACCATTTTTGACTGAATTGCCAAAAGTCAGATTTTTGATGAAATTGTGACCCCGGGGCCAAAAAAACCTTTTTCTGCCGGTGAAGTTGTTGAGGGCTGATTTCCTGTCCTGTGATAAAAAGCCTTCTGTTTCGACCGCCAAACCTTTCAGGGGAGCATTTGCAACCGTTTGGCACCTTTTTGAGTGAATTGCCAAATGTCAGATTTTTGATGAAATTGTGACCCCGGGGCTTAGAGATTTTTTCAAAAAAATCTTTTTCTGCCGGCGAAGTTGTCGAAGGCTGATTTCCTGTCCTGTGATAAAAAGCCTTCTGTTTTGACCGCCAAACCTTTCAGAGGAGCATTTGCAACTGTTTGGCAACATTTTTGAGTGAATTGCCAAAAGTCAGATTTTTGATGAAATTGTGACCCCGGGACAAAAAAATCATTTTCTGCCGGTGAAGTTGTCAAGGGCTGATTTCCTGTCCTTTAATAAAAAGCCTTCTGTTTCGACCGCCAAACCTTTCAGGGGAGCATGTGCAACCGTTTGGCACCTTTTTTGAGTGAATTGCCAAAAGTCAGATTTTTGATGAAATTGTGACCCCGGGCCTTAGAGATTCTTTCAAAAAAATCTTTTTCTGCCGGTGAAGTTGTCGACGGCTGATTTCCTGTCCTTTAATAACAAGCCTCCCTTTTCGACCGCCAAACCTTTCAGGGGAGCATTTGCAACCGTTTGCACCATTTTTGAGTGAATTGCCAAAAGTCAGATTTTTGATGAAATTGTGACCCCGGGGCGAAAAAAATCTTTTTCTGCCAGTCAAGTTGTTGAGGGCTGATTTCCTGTCCTGTGATAAAAAGCCTTCTGTTTCGACCGCCAAACCTTTAAGGGGAGCATTTGCAACCGTTTGACACCTTTTTTGAGTGAATTGCCAAATGTCAGATTTTTGATGAAATTGTGACCCCGGGGCTTAGAGATTTTTTCAAAAAAATCTTTTTCTGCCGGCGAAGTTGTCGAAGGCTGATTTCCTGTCCTGTGATAAAAAGCCTTCTTTTTCGACCGCCAAACCTTTCAGGGGAGCATGTGAAAGCGTTTGTCACCCTTTTTGAGTGAATTGCCAAAAGTCACATTTTTGATGAAATTGTGACCCCGGGGCTTAGGGATTTTTTCAAAAAAATCTTTTTCTGCCGGTGAAGTTGTCGAGGGCTGATTTCCTGTCCTGTGATAAAAAGCCTTCTGTTTCGACCGCCAAACCTTTCAGGGGAGCATTTGCAACTGTTTGGCACCATTTTTGAGTGAATTGCCAAAAGTCAGATTTTTGATGAAATTGTGACCCCGGGGCCAAAAAAATCTTTTTCTGCCGGTGAAGTTGTCGAGGGCTGATTTCCTGTCCTTTAATAAAAAGCCTTCTGTTTTGACCGCCAAACCTTTCAGGGGAGCATGTGCAACCGTTTGGCACCATTTTTGAGTGAATTGCCAAAAGTCAGATTTTTGATGAAATTGTGACCCCAGGGCCAAAAAAATCTTTTTCTGCCGGTGAAGTTGTCGAGGGCTGATTTCCTGTCCTGTGACAAAAAAGCCTTCTGTTTCGACCGCCAAACCTTTCAGGGGAGTATTAGCAACCGTTTGGCACCTTTTTTGAGTGAATTGCCAAATGTCAGATTTTTGATGAAATTGTGACCCCGGGGCTTAGAGATTTTTTCACAAAAATCTTTTTCTGCCGGTGAACTTGTTGAGGGCTGATTTCCTGTCCTGTGATAAAAAGCCTTCTTTTTCGACCGCCAAACCTTTCAGGGGAGCATTGCAACTGTTTGGCACCATTTTTGAGTGAATGGCCAAAAGTCAGATTTTTGATGAAATTGTGACCCCGGGGCCAAAAAAATCTTTTTCTGCCGGTGAAGTTGTCGAGGGCTGATTTCCTGTCCTGTGATAAAAAGCCTTCTGTTTCGACCGCCAAACCTTTCAGAGGAGCATTTGCAACCGTTTGGCACCATTTTTGATTGAATTGCAAAAGTCAGATTTTTGATGAAATTGTGACCCCGGGGACAAAAAAATCTTTTTCTGCCGGTGAAGTTGTCGAGGGCTGATTTCCTGTCCTGTGATAAAAAGCCTTCTGTTTCGACCGCCAAACCTTTCAGGGGAGCATTTGCAACCGTTTGGCACCTTTTTTGAGTGAATTGCGAAAAGTCAGATTTTTGATGAAATTGTGACCCCGGGGCTTAGAGATTTTTTCAAAAAAATCTTTTTCTGCCGGTGAAGTTGTCGAGGGCTGATTTCCTGTCCTGTGATAAAAAGCCTTCTGTTTCGACCGCCAAACCTTTCAGGGGAGCATTTGCTACCGTTTGGAACCTTTTTTGAGTGAACTGCCAAAAGTCAGATTTTTGATGAAATTGTGACCCCGGGGCCAAAAAAATCTTTTTCTGCCGGTGAAGTTGTTGAGGGCTGATTTCCTGTCCTGTGATAAAAAGCCTTCTGTTTCGACCGCCAAACCTTTCAGGGGAGCATTTGCAACTGTTTGGCACTATTTTTGAGTGAATTGCCAAAAGTCAGATTTTTGATGAAATTGTGACCCCGGGGCCAAAAAAATCTTTTTCTGCCGTTGAAGTTGTTGAGGGCAGTTTTCCTGTCCTGTGATAAAAAGCCTTCTGTTTCGACTGCCGAACCTTTCAGGGGAGCATTTGCAACCGTTTGGCAACTTTTTTGAGTGAATTGCCAAATGTCAGATTTTTGATGAAATTGAGACCCCGGGGCTTAGGGATTTTTTCAAAAAAATCTTTTTCTGCCGGTGAAGTTGTTGAGGGCTGATTTCCTGTTCTGTGATAAAAAGCCTTCTGTTTCGACCGCCAAACCTTTAAGGGGAGCATTTGCAACTGTTTGGCACCATTTTTGACTGAATTGCCAAAAGTCAGATTTTTGATGAAATTGTGACCCCGGGGCCAAAAAAATCTTTTTCTGCCGGTGAAGTTGTTGAGGGCTGATTTCCTGTCCTGTGATAAAAAGCCTTCTGTTTCGACCGCCAAACCTTTAAGGGGAGCATTTGCAACTGTTTGGCACCATTTTTGACTGAATTGCCAAAAGTCAGATTTTTGATGAAATTGTGACCCCGGGGCCAAAAAAACCTTTTTCTGCCGGTGAAGTTGTCGAGGGCTGATTTCCTGTCCTGTGATAAAAAGCCTTCTGTTTTGACCGCCAAACCTTTCAGGGGAGCATTTGCAACTGTTTGGCACCATTTTTGACTGAATTGCCAAAAGTCAGATTTTTGATGAAATTGTGACCCCGGGGCCAAAAAAATCTTTTTCTGCCGGTGAAGTTGTCGAGGGCTGATTTCCTGTCCTTTAATAAAAAGCCTTCTGTTTTCACCGCCAAACCTTTCAGGGGAGCATGTGCAACCGTTTGGCACCATTTTTGAGTGAATTGCCAAAAGTCAGATTTTTGATGAAATTGTGACCCCAGGGCCAAAAAAATCATTTTCTGCCGGTGAAGTTGTCGAGGGCTGATTTCCTGTCCTGTGATAAAAAGCCTTCTGTTTCGACCGCCAAACCTTTCAGGGGAGTATTAGCAACCGTTTGGCACCTTTTTTGAGTGAATTGCCAAATGTCAGATTTTTGATGAAATTGTGACCCCGGGGCTTAGAGATTTTTTCAAAAAAATCTTTTTCTGCCGGGGAAGTTGTCGAGGGCTGATTTCCTGTCCTGTGATAAAAAGCCTTCTTTTTCGACCGCCAAACCTTTCAGGGGAGCATTTGCAACTGTTTGGCACCATTTTTGAGTGAATGGCCAAAAGTCAGATTTTTGATGAAAGTGTGACCCCGGGGCCAAAAAAAATCTTTTTCTGCCGGTGAAGTTGTCAAGGGCTGATTTCCTGTCCTGTGATAAAAAGCCTTCTGTTTCGACCGCCAAACCTTTCAGAGGAGCATTTGCAACCGTTTGGCACCATTTTTGATTGAATTGCAAAAGTCAGATTTTTGATGAAATTGTGACCCCGGGGCCAAAAAAATCTTTTTCTGCCGGTGAAGTTGTCGAGGGCTGATTTCCGGTCCTTTAATAAAAAGCTTTCTGTTTCAACCGCCAAACCTTTCAGGGGAGCATTTGCAACCGTTTGGCACCATTTTTGAGTGAATTGCCAAAAGTCAGATTTTTGATGAAATTCTGACCCCGGGGCTTAGGGATTTTTTCAAAAAAATCTTTTTCTGCCGGTGAAGTTGTTGAGGGCTGATTTCCTGTTCTGTGATAAAAAGCCTTCTGTTTCAACCGCCAAACCTTTCAGAGGAGCATTTGCAACCGTTTGGCACCTTTTTTGAGTGAATTGCGAAAAGTCAGATTTTTGATGAAATTGTGACCCCGGGGCTTAGAGATTTTTTCAAAAAAATCTTTTTCTGCCGGTGAAGTTGTCGAGGGCTGATATCCTGTCCTGTGATAAAAAGCCTTCTGTTTCGACCGCCAAACCTTTCAGGGGAGCATTTGCAACCGTTTGGAACCTTTTTTGAGTGAACTGCCAAAAGTCAGATTTTTGATGAAATTGTGACCCCGGGGCGAAAAAAATCTTTTTCTGCCGGTCAAGTTGTTGAGGGCTGATTTCCTGTCCTGTGATAAAAAGCCTTCTGTTTCGACCGCCAAACCTTTCAGGGGAGCATTTGCAACCGTCTGGCACCTTTTTTGAGTGAATTGCCAAAAGTCAGATTTTTGATGAAATTGTGATTCCGGGGCAAAAAAAATCTTTTTCTGCCGGTGAACTTGTTGAGGGCTGATTTCCTGTCCTGTGATAAAAAGCCTTCTTTTTCGACCGCCAAACCTTTCAAGGGAGCATTTGCAACTGTTTGGCACCATTTTTGAGTGAATTGCCAAAAGTCAGATTTTTGATGAAATTGTGACCCCGGGGCAAAAAAAAATCTTTTTCTGCCGGTGAAGTTGTTGAGGGCTGATTTCCTGTCCTGTGATAAAAAGCCTTCTGTTTCGACCGCCAAACCTTTCAGGGGAGCATTTGCAACCGTTTGGCACCATTTTTGAGTGAATTGCCAAAAGTCAGATATTTGATGAAATTGTGACCCCGGGGCCAAAAAAAATCTTTTTCTGCCGGTGAAGTTGTTGAGGGCTGATTTCCTGTCCTGTGATAAAAAGCCTTCTGTTTCGACCGCCAAACCTTTCAGAGGAGCATTTGCAACCGTTTGGCACCTTTTTTGAGTGAATTGCCAAAAGTCAGATTTTTGATGGAATTGTGACCCCGGGGCTTAGAGATTTTTTCAAAAAAATCTTTTTCTGCCGGTGAAGTTGTCGAGGGCTGATTTCCTGTCCTGTGATAAAAAGCCTTCTGTTTCGACCGCCAAACCTTTCAGAGGAGCATTTGCAACCGTTTGGCACCTTTTTTGAGTGAATTGCCAAATGTCAGATTTTTGATGAAATTGTGACCCCAGGGCTTAGAGATTTTTTCAAAAAAATATTTTTCTGCCGGTGAAGTTGTCGAGGGCTGATTTCCTGTCCTGTGATAAAAAGCCTTCTGTTTCGACCGCCAAACCTTTCAGAGGAGCATTTGCAACCGTTTGGCACCATTTTTGAGTGAACTGCCAAAAGTCAGATTTTTGATGAAATTGAGACCCCGGGGCCAAAAAAATCTTTTTCTGCCGGTGAAGTTGTTGAGGGCTGATATCCTGTCCTGTGATAAAAAGCCTTCTGTTTCGACCGCCAAACCTTTCAGGGGAGCATTTGCAACCGTTTGGCACCATTTTTGAGTGAATTGCCAAAAGTCAGATTTTTGATGAAATTGTGACCCCGGGGCCAAAAAAATCTTTTTCTGCCGGTGAAGTTGTTGAGGGCTGATTTCCTGTCCGGTGATAAAAAGCCTTCTGTTTCGACCGCCAAACCTTTCAGGGGAGCATTTGCAACCGTTTGGCACCTTTTTTGAGTGAATTGCCAAATGTCAGATTTTTGATGAAATTGTGGCTTAGAGATTTTTTCAAAAAAATCTTTTTCTGCCGGTGAAGTTGTCGAGGGCTGATTTCCTGTCCTTTAATAAAAAGCCTTCTGTTTCGACCGCCAAACCTTTCAGGGGAGCATGTGCAACCGTTTGGCACCTTTTTTGAGGGAATTGCCAAAAGTCAGATTTTTGATGAAATTGTGACCCCGGGGCTTAGGGATTTTTTCAAAAAAATCTTTTTCTGCCGCTGAAGTTGTTGAGGGCTGATTTCCTGTTCTGTGATAAAAAGCCTTCTGTTTCGACCGCCAAACCTTTCAGGGGAGCATTTGCAACCGTTTGGCACCTTTTTTGAGTGAATTGCCAAATGTCAGATTTTTGATGAAATTGTGACCCCGGGCCTTAGAGATTTTTTCAAAAAAATCTTTTTCTGCCGGTGAAGTTGTCGAGGGCTGATTTACTGTCCTGTGATAAAAAGCCTTCTGTTTCGACCGCCAAACCTTTCAGGGGACCATTTGCAACTGTTTGGCACCATTTCTGAGTGAATTGCCAAAAGTCAGATTTTTGACGAAATTGTGACCCCGGGGCCAAAAAAATCTTTTTCTGCCGGTGAAGTTGTTGAGGGCTGATTTCCTGTCCTTTAATAAAAAGCCTTCTTTTTCGACCGCCAAACCTTTCAGGGGAGCATTTACAACCGTTTGGCATCATTTTTGAGTGAATTGCCAAAAGTCAGATTTTTGATGAAATTGTGACCCCGGGGCCAAAAAAATCATTTTCTGCCGGTGAAGTTGTCGAGGGCTGATTGCCTGTCCTTTAATAAAAAGCCTTCTGTTTCGACCGCCAAACCTTTCAGGGGAGCATGTGCAACCGTTTGGCACCTTTTTTGAGTGAATTGCCAAAAGTCAGATTTTTGATGAAATTGTGACCCCGGGGCTTAGGGATTTTTTCAAAAAAATCTTTTTCTGCCGCTGAAGTTGTTGAGGGCTGATTTCCTGTCCTGTGATAAAAAGCCTTCTGTTTCGACCGCCAAACCTTTCAGAGGAGCATTTGCAACCGTTTGGCACCATTTTTGAGTGAACTGCCAAAAGTCAGATTTTTGATGAAATTGTGACCCCGGGGCCAAAAAAATCTTTTTCTGCCGGTGAAGTTGTTGAGGGCTGATATCCTGTCCTGTGATAAAAAGCCTTCTGTTTCGACCGCCAAACCGTTCAGGGGAGCATTTGCAACCGTTTGGCACCATTTTTGAGTGAATTGCCAAAAGTCAGATTTTTGATGAAATTGTGACCCCGGGGCCAAAAAAATCTTTTTCTGCCGGTGAAGTTGTTGAGGGCTGATTTCCTGTCCTGTGATAAAAAGCCTTCTGTTTCGACCGCCAAACCTTTCAGGGGAGCATTTGCAACCGTTTGGCACCTTTTTTGAGTGAATTGCCAAATGTCAGATTTTTGATGAAATTGTGACCCCGGGGCTTAGAGATTTTTTCAAAAAAATCTTTTTCTGCCGGTGAAGTTGTCGAGGGCTGATTACCTGTCCTGTGATAAAAAGCCTTCTGTTTCGACCGCCAAACCTTTCAGGGGAGCATTTGCAACCGTTTGGCACCATTTTTGAGTGAATTGCCAAAAGTCAGATTTTTGATGAAATTGTGACCCCGGGGCCAAAAAAATCATTTTCTGCCGGTGAAGTTGTCGAGGGCGGATTGCCTGTCCTTTAATAAAAAGCCTTCTGTTTCGACCGCCAAACCTTTCAGGGGAGCATGTGCAACCGTTTGGCACCTTTTTTGAGTGAATTGCCAAAAGTCAGATTTTTGATGAAATTGTGACCCCGGGGCTTAGGGATTTTTTCAAAAAAATCTTTTTCTGCCGGTGAAGTTGTTGAGGGCTGATTTCCTGTCCTGTGATAAAAAGCCTTCTCTTTCGACCGCCAAACCTTTCAGGGGAGCATTTGCAACCGTTTGGCACCATTTTTGAGTGAATTGCCAAAAGTCAGATATTTGATGAAATTGTGACCCCGGGGCCAAAAAAAATCTTTTTCTGCCGGTGAAGTTGTTGAGGGCTGATTTCCTGTCCTGTGATAAAAAGCCTTCTGTTTCGACCGCCAAACCTTTCAGAGGAGCATTTGCAACCGTTTGGCACCTTTTTTGAGTGAATTGCGAAAAGTCAGATTTTTGATGAAATTGTGACCCCGGGGCTTAGAGATTTTTTCAAAAAAATCTTTTTCTGCCGGTGAAGTTGTCGAGGGCTGATTTCCTGTCCTGTGATAAAAAGCCTTCTGTTTCGACCGCCAAACCTTTCAGGGGAGCATTTGCAACCGTTTGGAACCTTTTTTGAGTGAACTGCCAAAAGTCAGATTTTTGATGAAATTGTGACCCCGAGGCGAAAAAAATCTTTTTCTGCCGGTCAAGTTGTTGAGGGCTGATTTCCTGTCCTGTGATAAAAAGCCTTCTGTTTCGACCGCCAAACCTTTCAGGGGAGCATTTGCAACCGTTTGGGACCTTTTTTGAGTGAATTGCCAAAAGTCAGATTTTTGATGAAATTGTGACCCCGGGACCAAAAAAATCTTTTTCTGCCGGTGAACTTGTTGAGGGCTGATTTCCTGTCCTGTGATAAAAAGCCTTCTTTTTCGACCGCCAAACCTTTCAAGGGAGCATTTGCAACTGTTTGGCACCATTTTTGAGTGAATTGCCAAAAGTCAAATTTTTGATGAAATTGTGACCCCGGGGCCAAAAGAATCTTTTTCTGCCGGTGAAGTTGTCGAGGGCTGATTTCCTGTTCTGTGATAAAAAGCCTTCTGTTTCGACCGCCAAACCTTTCAGGGGAGCATTTGCAACCGTTTGGCACCTTTTTTGAGTGAATTGCCAAATGTCAGATTTTTGATGAAATTGTGACCCCGGGCCTTAGAGATTTTTTCAAAAAAATCTTTTTCTGCCGGTGAAGTTGTCGGGGGCTGATTTACTGTCCTGTGATAAAAAGCCTTCTGTTTCGACCGCCAAACCTTTCAGGGGACCATTTGCAACTGTTTGGCACCATTTCTGAGTGAATTGCCAAAAGTCAGATTTTTGATGAAATTGTGACCCCGGGGCCAAAAAAATCTTTTTCTGCCGGTGAAGTTGTTGAGGGCTGATTTCCTGTCCTTTAATAAAAAGCCTTCTTTTTCGACCGCCAAACCTTTCAGGGGAGCATTTACAACCGTTTGGCATCATTTTTGAGTGAATTGCCAAAAGTCAGATTTTTGATGAAATTGTGACCCCGGGGCCAAAAAAATCATTTTCTGCCGGTGAAGTTGTCGAGGGCTGATTTCCTGTCCTGTGATAAAAAGCCTTCTGTTTCGACCGCCAAACCTTTCAGGGGAGCATTTGCAACCGTTTGGCACCTTTTTTGAGTGAATTGCCAAATGTCAGATTTTTGATGAAATTGTGACCCCGGGGCTTAGAGATTTTTTCAAAAAAATCTTTTTCTGCCGGTGAAGTTGTCGAGGGCTGATTTCCTGTCCTGTGATAAAAAGCCTTCTGTTTCGACCGCCAAACCTTTCAGGGGAGCATTTGCAACCGTTTGGCACCATTTTTGAGTGAACTGCCAAAAGTCAGATTTTTGATGAAATTGTGACCCCGGGGCCAAAAAAATCTTTTTCTGCCGGTGAAGTTGTTGAGGGCTGATATCCTGTCCTGTGATAAAAAGCCTTCTGTTTCGACCGCCAAACCTTTCAGGGGAGCATTTGCAACCGTTTGGCACCATTTTTGAGTGAATTGCCAAAAGTCAGATTTTTGATGAAATTGTGACCCCGGGGCCAAAAAAATCTTTTTCTGCCAGTGAAGTTGTTGAGGGCTGATTTCCTGTCCTGTGATAAAAAGCCTTCTCTTTCGACCGCCAAACCTTTCAGGGGAGCATTTGCAACCGTTTGGCACCTTTTTTGAGTGAATTGCCAAATGTCAGATTTTTGATGAAATTGTGACCCCGGGGCTTAGAGATTTTTTCAAAAAAATCTTTTTCTGCCGGTGAAGTTGTCGAGGGCTGATTACCTGTCCTGTGATAAAAAGCCTTCTGTTTCGACCGCCAAACCTTTCAGGGGAGCATTTGCAACCGTTTGGCACCATTTTTGAGTGAATTGCCAAAAGTCAGATTTTTGATGAAATTGTGACCCCGGGGCCAAAAAAATCATTTTCTGCCGGTGAAGTTGTCGAGGGCTGATTGCCTGTCCTTTAATAAAAAGCCTTCTGTTTCGACCGCCAAACCTTTCAGGGGAGCATGTGCAACCGTTTGGCACCTTTTTTGAGTGAATTGCCAAAAGTCAGATTTTTGATGAAATTGTGACCCCGGGGCTTAGGGATTTTTTCAAAAAAATCTTTTTCTGCCGCTGAAGTTGTTGAGGGCTGATTTCCTGTCCTGTGATAAAAAGCCTTCTGTTTCGACCGCCAAACCTTTCAGAGGAGCATTTGCAACCGTTTGGCACCATTTTTGAGTGAACTGCCAAAAGTCAGATTTTTGATGAAATTGTGACCCCGGGGCCAAAAAAATCTTTTTCTGCCGGTGAAGTTGTTGAGGGCTGATATCCTGTCCTGTGATAAAAAGCCTTCTGTTTCGACCGCCAAACCTTTCAGGGAAGCATTTGCAACCGTTTGGCACCATTTTTGAGTGAATTGCCAAAAGTCAGATTTTTGATGAAATTGTGACCCCGGGGCCAAAAAAATCTTTTTCTGCCGGTGAAGTTGTTGAGGGCTGATTTCCTGTCCTGTGATAAAAAGCCTTCTCTTTCGACCGCCAAACCTTTCAGGGGAGCATTTGCAACCGTTTGGCACCTTTTTTGAGTGAATTGCCAAATGTCAGATTTTTGATGAAATTGTGACCCCGGGGCTTAGAGATTTTTTCAAAAAAATCTTTTTCTGCCGGTGAAGTTGTCGAGGGCTGATTACCTGTCCTGTGATAAAAAGCCTTCTGTTTCGACCGCCAAACCTTTCAGGGGAGCATTTGCAACCGTTTGGCACCATTTTTGAGTGAATTGCCAAAAGTCAGATTTTTGATGAAATTGTGACCCCGGGGCCAAAAAAATCATTTTCTGCCGGTGAAGTTGTCGAGGGCTGATTGCCTGTCCTTTAATAAAAAGCCTTCTGTTTCGACCGCCAAACCTTTCAGGGGAGCATGTGCAACCGTTTGGCACCTTTTTTGAGTGAATTGCCAAAAGTCAGATTTTTGATGAAATTGTGACCCCGGGGCTTAGGGATTTTTTCAAAAAAATCTTTTTCTGCCGCTGAAGTTGTTGAGGGCTGATTTCCTGTCCTGTGATAAAAAGCCTTCTTTTTCGACCGCCAAACCTTTCAGGGGAGCATTTGCAACCGTTTGGCACCATTTTTGAGTGAATTGCCGAAAGTCAGATTTTTGATGAAATTGTGACCCCGGGGCTTAGAGATTTTTTCAAAAAAATCTTTTTCTGCCGGTGAAGTTGTCGAGGGCTGATTTCCTGTCCTGTGATAAAAAGCCTTCTGTTTCGACCGCCAAACCTTTCAGAGGAGCATTTGCAACCGTTTGGCACCATTTTTGAGTGAACTGCCAAAAGTCAGATTTTTGATGAAATTGTGACCCCGGGGCCAAAAAAATCTTTTTCTGCCGGTGAAGTTGTTGAGGGCTGATATCCTGTCCTGTGATAAAAAGCCTTCTGTTTCGACCGCCAAACCTTTCAGGGGAGCATTTGCAACCGTTTGGCACCATTTTTGAGTGAATTGCCAAAAGTCAGATTTTTGATGAAATTGTGACCCCGGGGCCAAAAAAATCTTTTTCTGCCGGTGAAGTTGTTGAGGGCTGATTTCCTGTCCTGTGATAAAAAGCCTTCTCTTTCGACCGCCAAACCTTTCAGGGGAGCATTTGCAACCGTTTGGCACCTTTTTTGAGTGAATTGCCAAATGTCAGATTTTTGATGAAATTGTGACCCCGGGGCTTAGAGATTTTTTCAAAAAAATCTTTTTCTGCCGGTGAAGTTGTCGAGGGCTGATTACCTGTCCTGTGATAAAAAGCCTTCTGTTTCGACCGCCAAACCTTTCAGGGCAGCATTTGCAACCGTTTGGCACCATTTTTGAGTGAATTGCCAAAAGTCAGATTTTTGATGAAATTGTGACCCCGGGGCCAAAAAAATCATTTTCTGCCGGTGAAGTTGTCGAGGGCTGATTGCCTGTCCTTTAATAAAAAGCCTTCTGTTTCGACCGCCAAACCTTTCAGGGGAGCATGTGCAACCGTTTGGCACCTTTTTTGAGTGAATTGCCAAAAGTCAGATTTTTGATGAAATTGTGACCCCGGGGCTTAGGGATTTTTTCAAAAAAATCTTTTTCTGCCGCTGAAGTTGTTGAGGGCTGATTTCCTGTCCTGTGATAAAAAGCCTTCTTTTTCGACCGCCAAACCTTTCAGGGGAGCATTTGCAACCGTTTGGCACCATTTTTGAGTGAATTGCCGAAAGTCAGATTTTTGATGAAATTGTGACCCCGGGGCTTAGAGATTTTTTCAAAAAAATCTTTTTCTGCCGGTGAAGTTGTCGAGGGCTGATTTCCTGTCCTGTGATAAAAAGCCTTCTGTTTCGACCGCCAAACCTTTCAGAGGAGCATTTGCAACCGTTTGGCACCATTTTTGAGTGAACTGCCAAAAGTCAGATTTTTGATGAAATTGTGACCCCGGGGCCAAAAAAATCTTTTTCTGCCGGTGAAGTTGTTGAGGGCTGATATCCTGTCCTGTGATAAAAAGCCTTCTGTTTCGACCGCCAAACCTTTCAGGGGAGCATTTGCAACCGTTTGGCACCATTTTTGAGTGAATTGCCAAAAGTCAGATTTTTGATGAAATTGTGACCCCGGGGCCAAAAAAATCTTTTTCTGCCGGTGAAGTTGTTGAGGGCTGATTTCCTGTCCTGTGATAAAAAGCCTTCTCTTTCGACCGCCAAACCTTTCAGGGGAGCATTTGCAACCGTTTGGCACCTTTTTTGAGTGAATTGCCAAATGTCAGATTTTTGATGAAATTGTGACCCCGGGGCTTAGAGATTTTTTCAAAAAAATCTTTTTCTGCCGGTGAAGTTGTCGAGGGCTGATTACCTGTCCTGTGATAAAAAGCCTTCTGTTTCGACCGCCAAACCTTTCAGGGCAGCATTTGCAACCGTTTGGCACCATTTTTGAGTGAATTGCCAAAAGTCAGATTTTTGATGAAATTGTGACCCCGGGGCCAAAAAAATCATTTTCTGCCGGTGAAGTTGTCGAGGGCTGATTTCCTGTCCTTTAATAAAAAGCCTTCTGTTTCGACCGCCAAACCTTTCAGGGGAGCATGTGCAACCGTTTGGCACCTTTTTTGAGTGAATTGCCAAAAGTCAGATTTTTGATGAAATTGTGACCCCGGGGCTTAGGGATTTTTTCAAAAAAATCTTTTTCTGCCGCTGAAGTTGTTGAGGGCTGATTTCCTGTCCTGTGATAAAAAGCCTTCTTTTTCGACCGCCAAACCTTTCAGGGGAGCATTTGCAACCGTTTGGCACCATTTTTGAGTGAATTGCCGAAAGTCAGATTTTTGATGAAATTGTGACCCCGGGGCTTAGAGATTTTTTCACAAAAATATTTTTCTGCCGGTGAAGTCGTCGAGGGCTGATTTCCTGTCTTGTGATAAAAAGTCTTCTGTTTCGACCGCCAAACCTTTCAGAGGAGCATTTGCAACCGTTTGGCACCATTTTTGAGTGAATTGCCAAAAGTCAGATTTTTGATGAAATTGTGACCCCGGGGCCAAAAAAATCTTTTTCTGCCGGTGAAGTTGTCGAGGGCTGATTTCCTGTCCTTTAATAAAAAGCCTTCTGTTTCGACCGCCAAACCTTTCAGGGGAGCATTTGCAACCGTTTGGCACCTTTTTTGAGTGAATTGCCAAATGTCAGATTTTTGATGAGATTGTGACCCCGGGGCTTAGAGATTTTTTCAAAAAAATCTTTTTCTGCCGGTGAAGTTGTTGAGGGCTGATTTCCTGTTCTGTGATAAAAAGCCTTCTGTTTCGACCGCCAAACCTTTCAGGGGAGCATTTGCAACCGTTTGGCACCTTTTTTGAGTGAATTGCCAAATGTCAGATTTTTGATGAAATTGTGACCCCGGGGCTTAGAGATTTTTTCAAAAAAATCTTTTTCTGCCGGTGAAGTTGTCGAGGGCTGATTTCCTGTCCTGTGATAAAAAGCCTTCTGTTTCGACCGCCAAACCTTTCAGAGGAGCATTTGCAACCGTTTGGCACCATTTTTGAGTGAACTGCCAAAAGTCAGATTTTTGATGAAATTGTGACCCCGGGCCAAAAAAATCTTTTTCTGCCGGTGAAGTTGTTGAGGGCTGATATACTGTCCTGTGATAAAAAGCCTTCTGTTTCGACCGCCAAACCTTTCAGGGGAGCATTTGCAACCGTTTGGCACCATTTTTGAGTGAATTGCCAAAAGTCAGATTTTTGATGAAATTGTGACCCCGGGGCCAAAAAAATCTTTTTCTGCCGGTGAAGTTGTTGAGGGCTGATTTCCTGTCCTGTTATAAAAAGCCTTCTGTTTCGACCGCCAAACCTTTCAGAGGAGCATTTGCAACCGTTTGGCACCTTTTTTGAGTGAATTGCGAAAAGTCAGATTTTTGATGAAATTGTGACCCCGGGGCTTAGAGATTTTTTTAAAAAAATCTTTTTCTGCCGGTGAAGTTGTCGAGGGCTGATTTCCTGTCCTGTGATAAAAAGCTTTCTGTTTCGACCGCCAAACCTTTCAGGGGAGCATTTGCAACCGTTTGGAACCTTTTTTGAGTAAACTGCCAAAAGTCAGATTTTTGATGAAATTGTGACCCCGGGGCCAAAAAAATCTGTTTCTGCCAGTGAAGTTGTTGAGGGCTGATTTCCTGTCCTGTCATAAAAAAGCCTTCTCTTTCGACCGCCAAACCTTTCAGGGGAGCATTTGCAACCGTTTGGCACCTTTTTTGAGTGAATTGCCAAATGTCAGATTTTTGATGAAATTGTGACCCCGGGGCTTAGAGATTTTTTCAAAAAAATCTTTTTCTGCCGGTGAAGTTGTTGAGGGCTGATTTCCTGTTCTGTGATAAAAAGCCTTCTGTTTCGACCGCCAAACCTTTCAGGGGAGCATTTGCAACCGTTTGGCACCTTTTTTGAGTGAATTGCCAAATGTCAGATTTTTGATGAAATTGTGACCCCGGGGCTTAGAGATTTTTTCAAAAAAATCTTTTTCTGCCGGTGAAGTTGTCGAGGGCTGATTTCCTGTCCTGTGATAAAAAGCCTTCTGTTTCGACCGCCAAACCTTTCAGAGGAGCATTTGCAACCGTTTGGCACCATTTTTGAGTGAACTGCCAAAAGTCAGATTTTTGAAGAAATTGTGACCCCGGGGCCAAAAAAATCTTTTTCTGCCGGTGAAGTTGTTGAGGGCTGATTTCCTGTCCTTTAATAAAAAGCCTTCTTTTTCGACCACCAAACCTTTCAGGGGAGCATTTGCAAGCGTTTGGCACCATTTTTGAGTGAATTGCCAAAAGTCAGATTTTTGATGAAATTGTGACCCCGGGGCCAAAAAAATCTTTTTCTGCCGGTGAAGTTGTCGAGGGCTGATTTCCTGTCCTTTAATAAAAAGCCTTCTGTTTCGACCGCCAAACCTTTCATGGGAGCATTTGCAACCGTTTGGCACCGTTTTTGAGTGAATTGCCAAAAGTCAGATTTTTGATGAAATTGTGACCCCGGGGCTTAGGGATTTTTTCAAAAAAAATCTTTTTCTGCGGGTTTAGTTGTTGAGGGCTGATTTCCTGTTCTGTGATAAAAAGCCTTCTGTTTCGACCGCCAAACCTTTCAGGGGAGCATTTGCAACCGTTTGGCACCTTTTTTGAGTGAATTGCCAAATGTCAGATTTTTGATGAAATTGTGACCCCGGGGCTTAGAGATTTTTTCAAAAAAATCTTTTTCTGCCGGTGAAGTTGTCGAGGGCTGATTACCTGTCCTGTGATAAAAAGCCTTCTGTTTCGACCGCCAAACCTTTCAGGGGAGCATTTGCAACCGTTTGGCACCATTTTTGAGTGAATTGCCAAAAGTCAGATTTTTGATGAAATTGTGACCCCGGGGCCAAAAAAATCATTTTCTGCCGGTGAAGTTGTCGAGGGCTGATTGCCTGTCCTTTAATAAAAAGCCTTCTGTTTCGACCGCCAAACCTTTCAGGGGAGCATGTGCAACCGTTTGGCACCTTTTTTGAGTGAATTGCCAAAAGTCAGATTTTTGATGAAATTGTGACCCCGGGGCTTAGGGATTTTTTCAAAAAAATCTTTTTCTGCCGCTGAAGTTGTTGAGGGCTGATTTCCTGTCCTGTGATAAAAAGCCTTCTTTTTCGACCGCCAAACCTTTCAGGGGAGCATTTGCAACCGTTTGGCACCATTTTTGAGTGAATTGCCGAAAGTCAGATTTTTGATGAAATTGTGACCCCGGGGCTTAGAGATTTTTTCAAAAAAATCTTTTTCTGCCGGTGAAGTTGTCGAGGGCTGATTTCCTGTCCTGTGATAAAAAGCCTTCTGTTTCGACCGCCAAACCTTTCAGAGGAGCATTTGCAACCGTTTGGCACCATTTTTGAGTGAACTGCCAAAAGTCAGATTTTTGATGAAATTGTGACCCCGGGGCCAAAAAAATCTTTTTCTGCCGGTGAAGCTGTTGAGGGCTGATATCCTGTCCTGTGATAAAAAGCCTTCTGTTTCGACCGCCAAACCTTTCAGGGGAGCATTTGCAACCGTTTGGCACCATTTTTGAGTGAATTGCCAAAAGTCAGATTTTTGATGAAATTGTGACCCCGGGGCCAAAAAAATCTTTTTCTGCCGGTGAAGTTGTTGAGGGCTGATTTCCTGTCCTGTGATAAAAAGCCTTCTCTTTCGACCGCCAAACCTTTCAGGGGAGCATTTGCAACCGTTTGGCACCTTTTTTGAGTGAATTGCCAAATGTCAGATTTTTGATGAAATTGTGACCCCGGGGCTTAGAGATTTTTTCAAAAAAATCTTTTTCTGCCGGTGAAGTTGTCGAGGGCTGATTACCTGTCCTGTGATAAAAAGCCTTCTGTTTCGACCGCCAAACCTTTCAGGGCAGCATTTGCAACCGTTTGGCACCATTTTTGAGTGAATTGCCAAAAGTCAGATTTTTGATGAAATTGTGACCCCGGGGCCAAAAAAATCATTTTCTGCCGGTGAAGTTGTCGAGGGCTGATTTCCTGTCCTTTAATAAAAAGCCTTCTGTTTCGACCGCCAAACCTTTCAGGGGAGCATGTGCAACCGTTTGGCACCTTTTTTGAGTGAATTGCCAAAAGTCAGATTTTTGATGAAATTGTGACCCCGGGGCTTAGGGATTTTTTCAAAAAAATCTTTTTCTGCCGCTGAAGTTGTTGAGGGCTGATTTCCTGTCCTGTGATAAAAAGCCTTCTTTTTCGACCGCCAAACCTTTCAGGGGAGCATTTGCAACCGTTTGGCACCATTTTTGAGTGAATTGCCGAAAGTCAGATTTTTGATGAAATTGTGACCCCGGGGCTTAGAGATTTTTTCACAAAAATATTTTTCTGCCGGTGAAGTCGTCGAGGGCTGATTTCCTGTCTTGTGATAAAAAGTCTTCTGTTTCGACCGCCAAACCTTTCAGAGGAGCATTTGCAACCGTTTGGCACCATTTTTGAGTGAATTGCCAAAAGTCAGATTTTTGATGAAATTGTGACCCCGGGGCCAAAAAAATCTTTTTCTGCCGGTGAAGTTGTCGAGGGCTGATTTCCTGTCCTTTAATAAAAAGCCTTCTGTTTCGACCGCCAAACCTTTCAGGGGAGCATTTGCAACCGTTTGGCACCTTTTTTGAGTGAATTGCCAAATGTCAGATTTTTGATGAGATTGTGACCCCGGGGCTTAGAGATTTTTTCAAAAAAATCTTTTTCTGCCGGTGAAGTTGTTGAGGGCTGATTTCCTGTTCTGTGATAAAAAGCCTTCTGTTTCGACCGCCAAACCTTTCAGGGGAGCATTTGCAACCGTTTGGCACCTTTTTTGAGTGAATTGCCAAATGTCAGATTTTTGATGAAATTGTGACCCCGGGGCTTAGAGATTTTTTCAAAAAAATCTTTTTCTGCCGGTGAAGTTGTCGAGGGCTGATTTCCTGTCCTGTGATAAAAAGCCTTCTGTTTCGACCGCCAAACCTTTCAGAGGAGCATTTGCAACCGTTTGGCACCATTTTTGAGTGAACTGCCAAAAGTCAGATTTTTGATGAAATTGTGACCCCGGGCCAAAAAAATCTTTTTCTGCCGGTGAAGTTGTTGAGGGCTGATATACTGTCCTGTGATAAAAAGCCTTCTGTTTCGACCGCCAAACCTTTCAGGGGAGCATTTGCAACCGTTTGGCACCATTTTTGAGTGAATTGCCAAAAGTCAGATTTTTGATGAAATTGTGACCCCGGGGCCAAAAAAATCTTTTTCTGCCGGTGAAGTTGTTGAGGGCTGATTTCCTGTCCTGTTATAAAAAGCCTTCTGTTTCGACCGCCAAACCTTTCAGAGGAGCATTTGCAACCGTTTGGCACCTTTTTTGAGTGAATTGCGAAAAGTCAGATTTTTGATGAAATTGTGACCCCGGGGCTTAGAGATTTTTTTAAAAAAATCTTTTTCTGCCGGTGAAGTTGTCGAGGGCTGATTTCCTGTCCTGTGATAAAAAGCTTTCTGTTTCGACCGCCAAACCTTTCAGGGGAGCATTTGCAACCGTTTGGAACCTTTTTTGAGTAAACTGCCAAAAGTCAGATTTTTGATGAAATTGTGACCCCGGGGCCAAAAATTTTTTTTTCTGCCGGTGAAGTTGTTGAGGGCTGATTTCCTGTCCTGTGATAAAAAGCCTTCTCTTTCGACCGCCAAATCTTTCAGGGGAGCATTTGCAACCGTTTGGCACCTTTTTTGAGTGAATTGCCAAATGTCAGATTTTTGATGAAATTGTGACCCCGGGGCTTAGGGATTTTTTCAAAAAAATCTTTTTCTGCCGCTGAAGTTGTCGAGGGCTGATTTCCTGTTCTGTGATAAAAAGCCTTCTGTATCGACCGCCAAACCTTTCAGGGGAGCATTTGCAACCGTTTGGCACCTTTTTTGAGTGAATTGCCAAATGTCAGATTTTTGATGAAATTGTGACCTCGGGGCTTAGAGATTTTTTCAAAAAAATCTTTTTCTGCCGGTGAAGTTGTTGAGGGCTGATTTCCTGTTCTGTGATAAAAAGCCTTCTGTTTCGACCGCCAAACCTTTCAGGGGAGCATTTGCAACCGTTTGGCACCTTTTTTGAGTGAATTGCCAAATGTCAGATTTTTGATGAAATTGTGACCCCGGGGCTTAGAGATTTTTTCAAAAAAATCTTTTTCTGCCGGTGAAGTTGTCGAGGGCTGATTTCCTGTCCTGTGATAAAAAGCCTTCTGTTTCGAACGCCAATCCTTTCAGAGGAGCATTTGCAACCGTTTGGCACCATTTTTGAGTGAACTGCCAAAAGTCAGATTTTTGAAGAAATTGTGAGCCCGGGGCCAAAAAAATCTTTTTCTGCCGGTGAAGTTGTTGAGGGCTGATTTCCTGTCCTTTAATAAAAAGCCTTCTTTTTCGACCACCAAACCGTTCAGGGGAGCATTTGCAAGCGTTTGGCACCATTTTTGAGTGAATTGCCAAAAGTCAGATTTTTGATGAAATTGTGACCCCGGGGCCAAAAAAATCTTTTTCTGCCGGTGAAGTTGTCAAGGGCTGATTTCCTGTTCTATAATAAAAAGCCTTCTGTTTCGACCGCCAAACCTTTCAGGGGAGCATTTGCAACCGTTTGGCACCGTTTTTGAGTGAATTGCCAAAAGTCAGATTTTTGATGAAATTGTGACCCCGGGGCTTAGGGATTTTTTCAAAAAAATCTTTTTCTGCGGGTTTAGTTGTTGAGGGCTGATTTCCTGTTCTGTGATAAAAAGCCTTCTGTTTCGACCGCCAAACCTTTCAGGGGAGCATTTGCAACCGTTTGGCACCTTTTTTGAGTGAATTGCCAAATGTCAGATTTTTGATGAAATTGTGACCCCGGGGCTTAGAGATTTTTTCAAAAAAATCTTTTTCTGCCGGTGAAGTTGTCGAGGGCTGATTTCCTGTCCTGTGATAAAAAGCCTTTTGTTTCGACCGCCAAACCTTTCAGAGGAGCATTTGCAACCGTTTTGCACCATTTTTGAGTGAACTGCCAAAAGTCAGATTTTTGATGAAATTGTGACCCCGGGGCCAAAAAAATCTTTTTCTGCCGGTGAAGTTGTTGAGGGCTGATATCCTGTCCTGTGATAAAAAGCCTTCTGTTTCGACCGCCAAACCTTTCAGGGGAGCATTTGCAACCGTTTGGCACCATTTTTGAGTGAATTGCCAAAAGTCAGATATTTGATGAAATTGTGACCCCGGGGCCAAAAATTTTTTTTTCTGCCGGTGAAGTTGTTGAGGGCTGATTTCCTGTCCTGTGATAAAAAGCCTTCTCTTTCGACCGCCAAACCTTTCAGGGGAGCATTTGCAACCGTTTGGCACCTTTTTTGAGTGAATTGCCAAATGTCAGATTTTTGATGAAATTGTGACCCCGGGGCGTAGGGATTTTTTCAAAAAAATCTTTTTCTGCCGCTGAAGTTGTCGAGGGCTGATTTCCTGTCCTGTGATAAAAAGCCTTCTGTTTCGACCGCCAAACCTTTCAGAGGAGCATTTGCAACCGTTTGGCACCATTTTTGAGTGAACTGCCAAAAGTCAGATTTTTGATGAAATTGTGACCCCGGGGCCAAAAAAATCTTTTTCTGCCGGTGAAGTTGTTGAGGGCTGATTTCCTGTCCTGTGATAAAAAGCCTTCTGTTTCGACCGCCAAACCTTTCAGGGGAGCATTTGCAACCGTTTGGCACCATTTTTGAGTGAACTGCCAAAAGTCAGATTTTTGATGAAATTGTGACCCCGGGGCCAAAAAAATCTTTTTCTGCCGGTGAAGTTGTTGAGGGCTGATATCCTGTCCTGTGATAAAAAGCCTTCTGTTTCGACCGCCAAACCTTTCAGGGGAGCATTTGCAACCGTTTGGCACCATTTTTGAGTGAATTGCCAAAAGTCAGATTTTTGATGAAATTGTGACCCCGGGGCCAAAAATTTTTTTTTCTGCCGGTGAAGTTGTTGAGGGCTGATTTCCTGTCCTGTGATAAAAAGCCTTCTCTTTCGACCGCCAAACCTTTCAGGGGAGCATTTGCAACCGTTTGGCACCTTTTTTGAGTGAATTGCCAAATGTCAGATTTTTGATGAAATTGTGACCCCGGGGCGTAGGGATTTTTTCAAAAAAATCTTTTTCTGCCGGTGAAGTTGTCGAGGGCTGATTTCCTGTCCTGTGATAAAAAGCCTTCTGTTTCGACCGCCAAACCTTTCAGAGGAGCATTTGCAACCGTTTGGCACCATTTTTGAGTGAACTGCCAAAAGTCAGATTTTTGATGAAATTGTGACCCCGGGGCCAAAAAAATCTTTTTCTGCCGGTGAAGTTGTTGAGGGCTGATTTCCTGTCCTGTGATAAAAAGCCTTCTGTTTCGACCGCCAAACCGTTCAGGGGAGCATTTGCAACCGTTTGGCACCATTTTTGAGTGAATTGCCAAAAGTCAGATTTTTGATGAAATTGTGACCCCGGGGCCAAAAAAATCTTTTTCTGCCGGTGAAGTTGTTGAGGGCTGATTTCCTGTCCTGTGATAAAAAAGCCTTCTCTTTCGACCGCCAAACCTTTCAGGGGAGCATTTGCAACCGTTTGGCACCTTTTTTGAGTGAATTGCCAAATGTCAGATTTTTGATGAAATTGTGACCCCGGGCCTTAGAGATTTTTTCAAAAAAATCTTTTTCTGCCGGTGAAGTTGTTGAGGGCTGATTTCCTGTTCTGTGATAAAAAGCCTTCTGTTTCGACCGCCAAACCTTTCAGGGGAGCATTTGCAACCATTTGGCACCTTTTTTGAGTGAATTGCCAAATGTCAGATTTTTGATGAAATTGTGACCCCGGGGCTTAGAGATTTTTTCAAAAAAATCTTTTTCTGCCGGTGAAGTTGTCGAGGGCTGATTTCCTGTCCTGTGATAAAAAGCCTTCTGTTTCGACCGCCAAACCTTTCAGAGGAGCATTTGCAACCGTTTGGCACCATTTTTGAGTGAACTGCCAAAAGTCAGATTTTTGAAGAAATTGTGACCCCGGGGCCAAAAAAATCTTTTTCTGCTGGTGAAGTTGTTGAGGGCTGATTTCCTGTCCTTTAATAAAAAGCCTTCTTTTTCGACCAAACCTTTCAGGGGAGCATTTGCAACCGTTTGGCACCTTTTTTTGAGTGAATTGCCAAATGTCAGATTTTTGATGAAATTGTGACCCCGGGGCGTAGGGATTTTTTCAAAAAAATCTTTTTCTGCCGCTGAAGTTGTCGAGGGCTGATTTCCTGTTCTGTGATAAAAAGCCTTCTGTTTCGACCGCCAAACCTTTCAGGGGAGCATTTGCAACCGTTTGGCACCTTTTTTGAGTGAATTGCCAAATGTCAGATTTTTGATGAAATTGTGACCCCGGGGCTTAGAGATTTTTTCAAAAAAATCTTTTTCTGCCGGTGAAGTTGTCGAGGGCTGATTTCCTGTCCTGTGATAAAAAGCCTTCTGTTTCGACCGCCAAACCTTTCAGAGGAGCATTTGCAACCGTTTGGCACCATTTTTGAGTGAACTGCCAAAAGTCAGATTTTTGATGAAATTGTGACCCCGGGGCCAAAAAAATCTTTTTCTGCCGGTGAAGTTGTTGAGGGCTGATTTCCTGTCCTGTGATAAAAAGCCTTCTGTTTCGACCGCCAAACCTTTCAGGGGAGCATTTGCAACCGTTTGGCACCATTTTTGAGTGAATTGCCAAAAGTCAGATTTTTGATGAAATTGTGACCCCGGGGCCAAAAAAATCTTTTTCTGCCGGTGAAGTTGTTGAGGGCTGATTTCCTGTCCTGTGATAAAAAAGCCTTCTCTTTCGACCGCCAAAACTTTCAGGGGAGCATTTGCAACCGTTTGGCACCTTTTTTGAGTGAATTGCCAAATGTCAGATTTTTGATGAAATTGTGACCCCGGGGCTTAGAGATTTTTTCAAAAAAATCTTTTTCTGCCGGTGAAGTTGTTGAGGGCTGATTTCCTGTTCTGTGATAAAAAGCCTTCTGTTTCGACCGCCAAACCCTTCAGGGGAGCATTTGCAACCGTTTGGCACCATTTTTGAGTGAACTGCCAAAAGTCAGATTTTTGAAGAAATTGTGACCCCGGGGCCAAAAAAATCTTTTTCTGCTGGTGAAGTTGTTGAGGGCTGATTTCCTGTCCTTTAATAAAAAGCCTTCTTTTTCGACCACCAAACCTTTCAGGGGAGCATTTGCAAGCGTTTGGCACCATTTTTGAGTGAATTGCCAAAAGTCAGATTTTTGATGAAATTGTGACCCCGGGGCCAAAAAAATCTTTTTCTGCCGGTGAAGTTGTCAAGGGCTGATTTCCTGTTCTATAATAAAAAGCCTTCTGTTTCGACCGCCAAACCTTTCAGGGGAGCATTTGCAACCGTTTGGCACCGTTTTTGAGTGAATTGCCAAAAGTCAGATTTTTGATGAAATTGTGACCCCGGGGCTTAGGGATTTTTTCAAAAAAATCTTTTTCTGCGGGTTTAGTTGTTGAGGGCTGATTTCCTGTTCTGTGATAAAAAGCCTTCTGTTTCGACCGCCAAACCTTTCAGGGGAGCATTTGCAACCGTTTGGCACCTTTTTTGAGTGAATTGCCAAATGTCAGATTTTTGATGAAATTGTGACCCCGGGGCTTAGAGATTTTTTCAAAAAAATCTTTTTCTGCCGGTGAAGTTGTCGAGGGCTGATTTCCTGTCCTGTGATAAAAAGCCTTTTGTTTCGACCGCCAAACCTTTCAGAGGAGCATTTGCAACCGTTTTGCACCATTTTTGATTGAACTGCCAAAAGTCAGATTTTTGATGAAATTGTGACCCCGGGGCCAAAAAAATCTTTTTCTGCCGGTGAAGTTGTTGAGGGCTGATATCCTGTCCTGTGATAAAAAGCCTTCTGTTTCGACCGCCAAACCTTTCAGGGGAGCATTTGCAACCGTTTGGCACCATTTTTGAGTGAATTGCCAAAAGTCAGATTTTTGATGAAATTGTGACCCCGGGGCCAAAAATTTTTTTTTCTGCCGGTGAAGTTGTTGAGGGCTGATTTCCTGTCCTGTGATAAAAAGCCTTCTCTTTCGACCGCCAAACCTTTCAGGGGAGCATTTGCAACCGTTTAGCACCTTTTTTGAGTGAATTGCCAAATGTCAGATTTTTGATGAAATTGTGACCCCGGGGCGTAGGGATTTTTTCAAAAAAATCTTTTTCTGCCGCTGAAGTTGTCGAGGGCTGATTTCCTGTTCTGTGATAAAAAGCCTTCTGTTTCGACCGCCAAACCTTTCAGGGGAGCATTTGCAACCGTTTGGCACCTTTTTTGAGTGAATTGCCAAATGTCAGATTTTTGATGAAATTGTGACCCCGGGGCTTAGAGATTTTTTCAAAAAAATCTTTTTCTGCCGGTGAAGTTGTCGAGGGCTGATTTCCTGTCCTGTGATAAAAAGCCTTCTGTTTCGACCGCCAAACCTTTCAGAGGAGCATTTGCAACCGTTTGGCACCATTTTTGAGTGAACTGCCAAAAGTCAGATTTTTGATGAAATTGTGACCCCGGGGCCAAAAAAATCTTTTTCTGCCGGTGAAGTTGTTGAGGGCTGATTTCCTGTCCTGTGATAAAAAGCCTTCTGTTTCGACCGCCAAACCTTTCAGGGGAGCATTTGCAACCGTTTGGCACCATTTTTGAGTGAATTGCCAAAAGTCAGATTTTTGATGAAATTGTGACCCCGGGGCCAAAAAAATCTTTTTCTGCCGGTGAAGTTGTTGAGGGCTGATTTCCTGTCCTGTGATAAAAAAGCCTTCTCTTTCGACCGCCAAACCTTTCAGGGGAGCATTTGCAACCGTTTGGCACCTTTTTTGAGTGAATTGCCAAATGTCAGATTTTTGATGAAATTGTGACCCCGGGGCTTAGAGATTTTTTCAAAAAAATCTTTTTCTGCCGGTGAAGTTGTTGAGGGCTGATTTCCTGTTCTGTGATAAAAAGCCTTCTGTTTCGACCGCCAAACCTTTCAGGGGAGCATTTGCAACCGTTTGGCACCTTTTTTGAGTGAATTGCCAAATGTCAGATTTTTGAAGAAATTGTGACCCCGGGGCCAAAAAAATCTTTTTCTGCTGGTGAAGTTGTTGAGGGCTGATTTCCTGTCCTTTAATAAAAAGCCTTCTTTTTCGACCACCAAACCTTTCAGGGGAGCATTTGCAAGCGTTTGGCACCATTTTTGAGTGAATTGCCAAAAGTCAGATTTTTGATGAAATTGTGACCCCGGGGCCAAAAAAATCTTTTTCTGCCGCTGAAGTTGTCGAGGGCTGATTTCCTGTCCTATGATAAAAAGCCTTCTTTTTCGACCGCCAAACCTTTCAGGGGAGCATTTGCAACCGTATGGCACCATTTTTGAGTGAATTGCCGAAAGTCAGATTTTTGATGAAATTGTGACCGTGGGGCTTAGAGATTTTTTCACAAAAATATTTTTCTGCCGGTGAAGTTGTCGAGGGCTGATTTCCTGTCCTGTGATAAAAAGTCTTCTGTTTCGACCGCCAAACCTTTCAGAGGAGCATTTGCAACCGTTTGGCACCATTTTTGAGTGAACTGCCAAAAGTCAGATTTTTGAAGAAATTGTGACCCCGGGGCCAAAAAAATCTTTTTCTGCCGGTGAAGTTGTTGAGGGCTGATTTCCTGTCCTTTAATAAAAAGCCTTCTTTTTCGACCACCAAACCTTTCAGGGGAGCATTTGCAACCGTTTGGCACCATTTTTGAGTGAATTGCCAAAAGTCAGATTTTTGATGAAATTGTGACCCCGGGGCCAAAAAAATCTTTTTCTGCCGGTGAAGTTGTCGAGGGCTGATTTCCTGTCCTTTAATAAAAAGCCTTCTGTTTCGACCGCCAAACCTTTCAGGGGAGCATTTGCAACCGTTTTGACCCGTTTTTGAGTGAATTCCCAAAAGTCAGATTTTTGATGAAATTTTTGATGAAATTCTGACCCCGGGGCTTAGGGATTTTTCCAAAAAAATCTTTTTCTGCCGGTGAAGTTGTTGAGGGCTGATTTCCTGTTCTGTGATAAAAAGCCTTCTGTTTCGACCGCCAAACCTTTCAGGGGAGCATTTGCAACCGTTTGGCACCTTTTTTGAGTGAATTGCCAAATGTCAGATTTTTGATGAAATTGTGACCCCGGGGCTTAGGGATATTTTCAAAAAAATCTTTTTCTGCCGGTGAAGTCGTCGAGGGCTGATTTCCTGTCTGTTAATAAAAAGCCTTCTTTTTCGACCGCCAAACCTTTCAGGGGAGCATTTGCAACCGTTTGGCACCATTTTTGAGTGAATTGCCAAAAGTCAGATTTTTGATGAAATTGTGACCCCGGGTCCAATAAAATCTTTTTCTGCCGGTGAAGTTGTTGAGGGCTGATTTCCTGTCCTGTGATAAAAAGCCTTCTCTTTCGACCGCCAAACCTTTCAGGGGAGCATTTGCAACCGTTTGGCACCTTTTTTGAGTGAATTGCCAAATGTCAGATTTTTGATGAAATTGTGACCCCGGGGCTTAGAGATTTTTTCAAAAAAATCTTTTTCTGCCGGTGAAGTTGTTGAGGGCTGATTTCCTGTTCTGTGATAAAAAGCCTTCTGTTTCGACCGCCAAACCTTTCAGGGGAGCATTTGCAACCGTTTGGCACCTTTTTTGAGTGAATTGCCAAATGTCAGATTTTTGATGAAATTGTGACCCCGGGGCTTAGAGATTTTTTCAAAAAAATCTTTTTCTGCCGGTGAAGTTGTCGAGGGCTGATTTCCTGTCCTGTGATAAAAAGCCTTCTGTTTCGACCGCCAAACCTTTCAGAGGAGCATTTGCAACCGTTTGGCACCATTTTTGAGTGAACTGCCAAAAGTCAGATTTTTGAAGAAATTGTGACCCCGGGGCCAAAAAAATCTTTTTCTGCCGGTGAAGTTGTTGAGGGCTGATTTCCTGTCCTTTAATAAAAAGCCTTCTTTTTCGACCACCAAACCTTTCAGGGGAGGATTTGCAAGCGTTTGGCACCATTTTTGAGTGAATTGCCAAAAGTCAGATTTTTGATGAAATTTTGACCCCGGGGCCAAAAAAATCTTTTTCTGCCGGTGAAGTTGTCGAGGGCTGATTTCCTGTCCTTTAATAAAAAGCCTTCTGTTTCGACCGCCAAACCTTTCAGGGGAGCATTTGCAACCGTTTGGCACCCTTTTTGAGTGAATTGCCAAAAGTCAGATTTTTGATGAAATTGTGACCCCGGGGCTTAGGGATTTTTTCAAAAAAATCTTTTTCTGCCGGTGAAGTTGTCGAGGGCTGATTTCCTGTCCTTTAATAAAAAGCCTTCTGTTTCGACCCCCAAACCTTTCAGGGGAGCATTTGCAACCGTTTGGCACCTTTTTTGAGTGAATTGTCAAATGTCAGATTTTTGATGAAATTGTGATCCCGGGGCTTAGAGATTTTTTCAAAAAAATCTTTTTCTGCCGGTGAAGTTGTTGAGGGCTGATTTCCTGTTCTGTGATAAAAAGCCTTCTGTTTCGACCGCCAAACCTTTCAGGGGAGCATTTGCAACTGTTTGGCACCTTTTTTGAGTGAATTGCCAAATGTCAGATTTTTGATGAAATTGTGACCCCGGGGCTTAGAGATTTTTTCAAAAAAATCTTTTTCTGCCGGTGAAGTTGTCGAGGGCTGATTTCCTGTCCTGTGATAAAAAGCCTTTTGTTTCGACCGCCAAACCTTTCAGAGGAGCATTTGCAACCGTTTTCCACCATTTTTGAGTGAACTGCCAAAAGTCAGATTTTTGATGAAATTGTGACCCCGGGGCCAAAAAAATCTTTTTCTGCCGGTGAAGTTGTTGAGGGCTGATATCCTGTCCTGTGATAAAAAGCCTTCTGTTTCGACCGCCAAACCTTTCAGGGGAGCATTTGCAACCGTTTGGCACCATTTTTGAGTGAATTGCCAAAAGTCAGATTTTTGATGAAATTGTGACCCCGGGGCCAAAAAATTTTTTTTCTGCCGGTGAAGTTGTTGAGGGCTGATTTCCTGTCCTGTGATAAAAAGCCTTCTCTTTCGACCGCCAAACCTTCCAGGGGAGCATTTGCAACCGTTTGGCACCTTTTTTGAGTGAATTGCCAAATGTCAGATTTTTGATGAAATTGTGACCCCGGGGCTTACAGATTTTTTCACAAAAATATTTTTCTGCCGGTGAAGTTGTCGAGGGCTGATTTCCTGTCCTGTGATAAAAAGTCTTCTGTTTCGACCGCCAAACCTTTCAGAGGAGCATTTGCAACCGTTTGGCACCATTTTTGAGTGAACTGCCAAAAGTCAGATTTTTGAAGAAATTGTGACCCCGGGGCCAAAAAAATCTTTTTCTGCCGGTGAAGTTGTTGAGGGCTGATTTCCTGTCCTTTAATAAAAAGCCTTCTTTTTCGACCACCAAACCTTTCAGGGGAGCATTTGCAACCGTTTGGCACCATTTTTGAGTGAATTGCCAAAAGTCAGATTTTTGATGAAATTGTGACCCCGGGGCCAAAAAAATCTTTTTCTGCCGGTGAAGTTGTCGAGGGCTGATTTCCTGTCCTTTAATAAAAAGCCTTCTGTTTCGACCGCCAAACCTTTCAGGGGAGCATTTGCAACCGTTTTGACCCGTTTTTGAGTGAATTCCCAAAAGTCAGATTTTTGATGAAATTTTTGATGAAATTCTGACCCCGGGGCTTAGGGATTTTTCCAAAAAAATCTTTTTCTGCCGGTGAAGTTGTTGAGGGCTGATTTCCTGTTCTGTGATAAAAAGCCTTCTGTTTCGACCGCCAAACCTTTCAGGGGAGCATTTGCAACCGTTTGGCACCTTTTTTGAGTGAATTGCCAAATGTCAGATTTTTGATGAAATTGTGACCCCGGGGCTTAGGGATATTTTCAAAAAAATCTTTTTCTGCCGGTGAAGTCGTCGAGGGCTGATTTCCTGTCTGTTAATAAAAAGCCTTCTTTTTCGACCGCCAAACCTTTCAGGGGAGCATTTGCAACCGTTTGGCACCATTTTTGAGTGAATTGCCAAAAGTCAGATTTTTGATGAAATTGTGACCCCGGGTCCAATAAAATCTTTTTCTGCCGGTGAAGTTGTTGAGGGCTGATTTCCTGTCCTGTGATAAAAAGCCTTCTCTTTCGACCGCCAAACCTTTCAGGGGAGCATTTGCAACCGTTTGGCACCTTTTTTGAGTGAATTGCCAAATGTCAGATTTTTGATGAAATTGTGACCCCGGGGCTTAGAGATTTTTTCAAAAAAATCTTTTTCTGCCGGTGAAGTTGTTGAGGGCTGATTTCCTGTTCTGTGATAAAAAGCCTTCTGTTTCGACCGCCAAACCTTTCAGGGGAGCATTTGCAACCGTTTGGCACCTTTTTTGAGTGAATTGCCAAATGTCAGATTTTTGATGAAATTGTGACCCCGGGGCTTAGAGATTTTTTCAAAAAAATCTTTTTCTGCCGGTGAAGTTGTCGAGGGCTGATTTCCTGTCCTGTGATAAAAAGCCTTCTGTTTCGACCGCCAAACCTTTCAGAGGAGCATTTGCAACCGTTTGGCACCATTTTTGAGTGAACTGCCAAAAGTCAGATTTTTGAAGAAATTGTGACCCCGGGGCCAAAAAAATCTTTTTCTGCCGGTGAAGTTGTTGAGGGCTGATTTCCTGTCCTTTAATAAAAAGCCTTCTTTTTCGACCACCAAACCTTTCAGGGGAGGATTTGCAAGCGTTTGGCACCATTTTTGAGTGAATTGCCAAAAGTCAGATTTTTGATGAAATTTTGACCCCGGGGCCAAAAAAATCTTTTTCTGCCGGTGAAGTTGTCGAGGGCTGATTTCCTGTCCTTTAATAAAAAGCCTTCTGTTTCGACCGCCAAACCTTTCAGGGGAGCATTTGCAACCGTTTGGCACCCTTTTTGAGTGAATTGCCAAAAGTCAGATTTTTGATGAAATTGTGACCCCGGGGCTTAGGGATTTTTTCAAAAAAATCTTTTTCTGCCGGTGAAGTTGTCGAGGGCTGATTTCCTGTCCTTTAATAAAAAGCCTTCTGTTTCGACCGCCAAACCTTTCAGGGGAGCATTTGCAACCGTTTGGCACCTTTTTTGAGTGAATTGCCAAATGTCAGATTTTTGATGAAATTGTGACCCCGGGGCTTAGAGATTTTTTCAAAAAAATCTTTTTCTGCCGGTGAAGTTGTCGAGGGCTGATTTCCTGTCCTGTGATAAAAAGCCTTCTGTTTCGACCGCCAAACCTTTCAGAGGAGCATTTGCAACCGTTTGGCACCATTTTTGAGTGAACTGCCAAAAGTCAGATTTTTGAAGAAATTGTGACCCCGGGGCCAAAAAAATCTTTTTCTGCCGGTGAAGTTGTTGAGGGCTGATTTCCTGTCCTTTAATAAAAAGCCTTCTTTTTCGACCACCAAACCTTTCAGGGGAGCATTTGCAAGCGTTTGGCACCATTTTTGAGTGAATTGCCAAAAGTCAGATTTTTGATGAAATTGTGACCCCGGGGCCAAAAAAATCTTTTTCTGCCGGTGAAGTTGTCGAGGGCTGATTTCCTGTCCTTTAATAAAAAGCCTTCTGTTTCGACCGCCAAACCTTTCAGGGGAGCATTTGCAACCGTTTGGCACCGTTTTTGAGTGAATTGCCAAAAGTCAGATTTTTGATGAAATTGTGACCCCGGGGCTTAGGGATTTTTTCAAAAAAATCTTTTTCTGCCGGTGAAGTTGTCGAGGGCTGATTTCCTGTCCTTTAATAAAAAGCCTTCTGTTTCGACCCCCAAACCTTTCAGGGGAGCATTTGCAACCGTTTGGCACCTTTTTTGAGTGAATTGTCAAATGTCAGATTTTTGATGAAATTGTGATCCCGGGGCTTAGAGATTTTTTCAAAAAAATCTTTTTCTGCCGGTGAAGTTGTTGAGGGCTGATTTCCTGTTCTGTGATAAAAAGCCTTCTGTTTCGACCGCCAAACCTTTCAGGGGAGCATTTGCAACCGTTTGGCACCTTTTTTGAGTGAATTGCCAAATGTCAGATTTTTGATGAAATTGTGACCCCGGGGCTTAGAGATTTTTTCAAAAAAATCTTTTTCTGCCGGTGAAGTTGTCGAGGGCTGATTTCCTGTCCTGTGATAAAAAGCCTTTTGTTTCGACCGCCAAACCTTTCAGAGGAGCATTTGCAACCGTTTTCCACCATTTTTGAGTGAACTGCCAAAAGTCAGATTTTTGATGAAATTGTGACCCCGGGGCCAAAAAAATCTTTTTCTGCCGGTGAAGTTGTTGAGGGCTGATATCCTGTCCTGTGATAAAAAGCCTTCTGTTTCGACCGCCAAACCTTTCAGGGGAGCATTTGCAACCGTTTGGCACCATTTTTGAGTGAATTGCCAAAAGTCAGATTTTTGATGAAATTGTGACCCCGGGGCCAAAAAATTTTTTTTCTGCCGGTGAAGTTGTTGAGGGCTGATTTCCTGTCCTGTGATAAAAAGCCTTCTCTTTCGACCGCCAAACCTTCCAGGGGAGCATTTGCAACCGTTTGGCACCTTTTTTGAGTGAATTGCCAAATGTCAGATTTTTGATGAAATTGTGACCCCGGGGCTTACAGATTTTTTCAAAAAAATCTTTTTCTGCCGGTGAAGTTGTTGAGGGCTGATTTCCTGTCCTTTAATAAAAAGCCTTCTTTTTCGACCACCAAACCTTTCAGGGGAGCATTTGCAAGCGTTTGGCACCATTTTTGAGTGAATTGCCAAAAGTCAGATTTTTGATGAAATTGTGACCCCGGGGCCAAAAAAATCTTTTTCTGCCGGTGAAGTTGTCGAGGGCTGATTTCCTGTCCTTTAATAAAAAGCCTTCTGTTTCGACCGCCAAACATTTCAGGGGAGCATTTGCAACCGTTTGGCACCGTTTTTGAGTGAATTGCCAAAAATCAGATTTTTGATGAAATTGTGACCCCGGGGCTTAGGGATTTTTTCAAAAAAAGCTTTTTCTGCCAGTGAAGTTGTCGAGGGCTGATTTCCTGTCCTGTGATAAAAAGCCTTTTGTTTCGACCGCCAAACCTTTCAGAGGAGCATTTGCAACCGTTTGGCACCATTTTTGAGTGAACTGCCAAAAGTCAGATTTTTGATGAAATTGTGACCCCGGGGCCAAAAAAATCTTTTTCTGCCGGTGAAGTTGTTGAGGGCTGATATCCTGTCCTGTGATAAAAAGCCTTCTGTTTCGACCGCCAAACCTTTCAGGGGAGCATTTGCAACCGTTTGGCACCATTTTTGAGTGAATTGCCAAAAGTCAGATTTTTGATGAAATTGTGACCCCGGGGCCAAAAAATTTTTTTTCTGCCGGTGAAGTTGTTGAGGGCTGATTTCCTGTCCTGTGATAAAAAGCCTTCTCTTTCGACCGCCAAACCTTTCAGGGGAGCATTTGCAACCGTTTGGCACCTTTTTTGAGTGAATTGCCAAATGTCAGATTTTTGATGAAATTGTGACCCCGGGGCTTACAGATTTTTTCAAAAAAATCTTTTTCTGCCGGTGAAGTTGTCGAGGGCTGATTACCTGTCCTGTGATAAAAAGCCTTCTGTTTCGACCGCCAAACCTTTCAGGGGAGCATTTGCAACCGTTTGGCACCATTTTTGAGTGAATTGCCAAAAGTCAGATTTTTGATGAAATTGTGACCCCGGGGCCAAAAAAATCTTTTTCTGCCGGTGAAGTTGTCGAGGGCAGATTTCCTGTCCTTTAATAAAAAGCCTTCTGTTTCGACCGCCAAACCTTTCAGGGGAGCATTTGCAACCGTTTGGCACCTTTTTTGAGTGAATTGTCAAATGTCAGATTTTTGATGAAATTGTGATCCCGGGGCTTAGAGATTTTTTCAAAAAAATCTTTTTCTGCCGGTGAAGTTGTTGAGGGCTGATTTCCTGTTCTGTGATAAAAAGCCTTCTGTTTCGACCGCCAAACCTTTCAGGTGAGCATTTGCAACCGTTTGGCACCTTTTTTGAGTGAATTGCCAAATGTCAGATTTTTGATGAAATTGTGACCCCGGGGCTTAGAGATTTTTTCAAAAAAATCTTTTTCTGCCGGTGAAGTTGTCGAGGGCTGATTTCCTGTCCTGTGATAAAAAGCCTTTTGATTCGACCGCCAAACCTTTCAGAGGAGCATTTGCAACCGTTTTGCACCATTTTTGAGTGAACTGCCAAAAGTCAGATTTTTGATGAAATTGTGACCCCGGGGCCAAAAAAATCTTTTTCTGCCGGTGAAGTTGTTGAGGGCTGATATCCTGTCCTGTGATAAAAAGACTTCTGTTTCGACCGCCAAACCTTTCAGGGGAGCATTTGCAACCGTTTGGCACCATTTTTGAGTGAGTTGCCAAAAGTCAGATTTTTGATGAAATTGTGACCCCGGGGCTTACAGATTTTTTCAAAAAAATCTTTTTCTGCCGGTGAAGTTGTCGAGGGCTGATTACCTGTCCTGTGATAAAAACCCTTCTGTTTCGACCGCCAAACCTTTCAGGGGAGCATTTGCAACCGTTTGGCACCATTTTTGAGTGAATTGCCAAAAGTCAGATTTTTGATGAAATTGTGACCCCGGGGCCAAAAAAATCATTTTCTGCCTATGAAGTTGTCGAGGGCTGATTTCCTGTCCTTTAATAAAAAGCCTTCTGTTTCGACCGCCAAACCTTTCAGGGGAGCATGTGCAACCGTTTGGCACCTTTTTTGAGTGAATTGCCAAAAGTCAGATTTTTGATGAAATTGTGACCCCGGGGCTTAGGGATATTTTCAAAAAAATCTTTTTCTGCCTGTGAAGTCGTCGAGGGCTGATTTCCTGTCTGTTAATAAAAAGCCTTCTTTTTCGACCGCCAAACCTTTCAGGGGAGCATTTGCAACCGTTTGGCACCATTTTTGAGTGAATTGCCAAATGTCAGATTTTTGATGAAATTGTGACCCCGGGTCCAATAAAATCTTTTTCTGCCGGTGAAGTTGTTGAGGGCTGATTTCCTGTCCTGTGATAAAAAGCCTTCTGTTTCGACCGCCAAACCTTTCATGGGAGCATGTGCAACCGTTTGACACCATTTTTGAGTGAATTGCCAAAAGTCAGATTTTTGATGAAATTGTGACCCCGGGGCTTAGAGATTTTTTCAAAAAAATCTTTTTCTGCCGGTGAAGTTGTCGAGGGCTGATTTCCTGTCCTGTGATAAAAAGTCTTCCGTTTCGACCGCCAAACCTTTCAGAGGAGCATTTGCAACTGTTTGGCACCATTTTTGATTGAATTGCCAAAAGTCAGATTTTTGATGAAATTGTGACCCCGGGGCCAAAAAAATCTTTTTCTGCTGGTGAAGTTGTCGAGGGCTGATTTCCTGTCCTTTAATAAAATGCTTTCTGTTTCGACCGCCAAACCTTTCAGGGGAGCATTTGCAACCGTTTGGCACCGTTTTTGAGTGAATTGCCAAAAGTCAGATTTTTGATGAAATTGTGACCCCGGGGCTTAGGGATTTTTTCAAAAAAATCTTTTTCTGCCGCTGAAGTTGTCGAGGGCTGATTTCCTGTCCTGTGATAAAAAGTCTTCTGTTTCGACCGCCATTCCTTTCAGAGGAGCATTTGCAACCGTTTGGCACCATTTTTGAGTGAACTGCCAAAAGTCAGATTTTTGAAGAAATTGTGACCCCGGGGCCAAAAAAATCTTTTTCTGCCGGTGAAGTTGTTGAGGGCTGATTTCCTGTCCTTTAATAAAAAGCCTTTTTTTTCGACCACCAAACCTTTCAGGGGAGCATTTGCAACCGTTTGGCACCATTTTTGAGTGAATTGCCAAAAGTCAGATTTTTGATGAAATTGTGACCCCGGGGCCAAAAAAATCTTTTTCTGCCGGTGAAGTTGTCGAGGGCTGATTTCCTGTCCTTTAATAAAAAGCCTTCTGTTTCGACCGCCAAACCTTTCAGGGGATCATTTGCAACCGTTTGGCACCGTTTTTGAGTGAATTGCCAAAAGTCAGATTTTTGATGAAATTGTGACCCCGGGGCTTAGGGATTTTTTCAAAAAAATCTTTTTCTGCCGGTGAAGTTGTTGAGGGCTGATTTCCTGTTCTGTGATAAAAAGCCTTCTGTTTCGACCGCCAAACCTTTCAGGGGAGCATTTGCAACCGTTTGTCATCTTTTTTGAGTGAATTGCCAAATGTCAGATTTTTGATGAAATTGTGACCCTGGGGCTTAGAGATTTTTTCAAAAAAATCTTTTTCTGCCGGTGAAGTTGTCGAGGGCTGATTTCCTGTCCTGTGATAAAAAGCCTTCTGTTTCGACCGCCAAACCTTTCAGGGGAGCATGTGCAACCGTTTGGCACCTTTTTTGAGTGAATTGCCAAATGTCAGATTTTTGATGAAATTGTGACCCCGGGGCTTAGAGATTTTTTCAAAAAAATCTTTTTCTGCCGGTGAAGTTGTCGAGGGCTGATATCCTGTCCTGTGATAAAAAGCCTTCTGTTTCGACCGCCAAACCTTTCAGAGGAGCATTTGCAACCGTTTGGCACCATTTTTGAGTGAACTGCCAAAAGTCAGATTTTTGAAGAAATTGTGACCCCAGGGCCAAAAAAATCTTTTTCTGCCGGTGAAGTTGTTGAGGGCTGATTTCCTGTCCTTTAATAAAAAGCCTTCTTTTTCGACCACCAAACCTTTCAGGGGAGCATTTGCAACCGTTTGGCACCATTTTTGAGTGAATTGCCAAAAGTCAGATTTTTGATGAAATTGTGACCCCGGGGCTTAGGGATTTTTTCAAAAAAATCTTTTTCTGCCGGTGAAGTTTTTGAGGGCTGATTTCCTGTTCTGTGATAAAAAGCCTTCTGTTTCGACCGCCAAACCTTTCAGGGGAGCATTTGCAACCGTTTGGCACCTTTTTTGAGTGAATTGCCAAATGTCAGATTTTTGATGAAATTGTGACCCCGGGCCTTAGAGATTTTTTCAAAAAAATCTTTTTCTGCCGGTGAAGTTGTCGAGGGCTGATATCCTGTCCTGTGATAAAAAGCCTTCTGTTTCGACCGCCAAACCTTTCAGGGGAGCATTTGCAACCGTTTGGCACCATTTTTGAGTGAATTGCTAAAGGTCAGACATTTGATGAAATTGTGACCCCGGGGCCAAAAAAATCATTTTCTGCCGGTGAAGTTGTCGAGGGCAGATTTCCTGTCCTGTGATAAAAAGCCTTCTGTTTCGACCGCCAAACCTTTCAGGGGAGCATTTGCAACCGTTTGGCACCTTTTTTGAGTGAATTGCCAAATGTCAGATTTTTGATGAAATTGTGACCCCGGGGCTTAGAGATTTTTTCAAAAAAATCTTTTTCTGCCGGTGAAGTTGTCGAGGGCTGATATCCTGTCCTGTGATAAAAAGCCTTCTGTTTCGACCGCCAAACTTTTCAGGGGAGCATTTGCAACCATTTGGCACCATTTTTGAGTGAATTGCCAAAAGTCAGATTTTTGATGAAATTGTGACCCGGGGGCCAAAAAAATCATTTTCTGCCGGTGAAGTTGTCGAGGGCTGATTTCCTGTCCTTTAATAAAAAGCCTTCTGTTTCGACCGCCAAACCTTTCAGGGGAGCATGTGCAACCGTTTGGCACCTTTTTTGAGTGAATTGCCAAAAGTCAGATTTTTGATGAAATTGTGACCCCGGGGCTTAGGGATTTTTTCAAAAAAATCATTTTCTGCGGTGAAGTCGTCGAGGGCTGATTTCCTGTCTGTTAATAAAAAGCCTTCTTTTTCGATCGCCAAACCTTTCAGGGAGCATTTGCAACCGTTTGGCACCATTTTTGAGTGAATTGCCAAAAGTCAGATTTTTGATGAAATTGTGACCCCGGGGCCAATAAAATCTTTTTCTGCCGGTGAAGTTTTTGAGGGCTGATTTCCTGTCCTGTGATAAAAAGCCTTCTGTTTCGACCGCCAAACCTTTCAGGGCAGCATGTGCAACCGTTTGGCACCTTTTTTGAGTGAATTGCCAAATGTCAGATTTTTGATGAAATTGTGACCCCGGGGCTTAGAGATTTTTTCAAAAAAATCTTTTTCTGCCGGTGAAGTTGTCGAGGGCTGATTTCCTGTCCTGTGATAAAAAGCCTTCCGTTTCGACCGCCAAACCTTTCAGAGGAGCATTTTCAACCGTTTGGCACCATTTTTGATTGAATTGCCAAAAGTCAGATTTTTGATGAAATTGTGACCCCGGGGCCAAAAAAATCTTTTTCTGCTGGTGAAGTTGTCGAGGGCTGATTTCCCGTCCTTTAATAAAAAGCCTTCTGTTTCGACCGCCAAACCTTTCAGGGGAGCATGTGCAACCGTTTGGCACCTTTTTTGAGTGAATTGCCAAATGTCAGATTTTTGATGAAATTGTGACCCCGGGGCTTAGAGATTTTTTCAAAAAAATCTTTTTCTGCCGGTGAAGTTGTCGAGGGCTGATTTCCTGTCCTGTGATAAAAAGCCTTCCGTTTCGACCGCCAAACCTTTCAGAGGAGCATTTGCAACCGTTTGGCACCATTTTTGATTGAATTGCCAAAAGTCAGATTTTTGATGAAATTGTGACCCCGGGGCCAAAAAAATCTTTTTCTGCTGGTGAAGTTGTCGAGGGCTGATTTCCTGTCCTTTAATAAAAAGCCTTCTGTTTCGACCGCCAAGCCTTTCAGGGGAGCATTTGCAACCGTTTGGCACCGTTTTTGAGTGAATTGCCAAAAGTCAGATTTTTGATGAAATTGTGACCCCGGGTGTCAGAGCTGGCTCCTGGTCCCAGCTCACAGAGGACCAACACTAGCCGGTAGTAATGTACAAAAGTCTTTATTGAAGTACAGTTTCCATTTCCAAGCCGCAGCGCCCCAGCTCTACGTCTAGGGTTTAGACCGGCGAAGCTCCATCTGAATCTCCGCCCCCTGTACACCAGTTTAAGACTCTAACCTTACTCCACCTCTTCCTTCTCTCCTTTCCCCTCTGGGTCCTGCTACCCCCCTGGGTCCCTTCTTTCCTGGACTCTTCCGACGCAGACGTTGACCCCCCTGACTCCTCCCTCTCTCTTCGACGGGCTTTAGGACCCGGCTCCCTATCCGGGCTGCCAACTGTGCTGCTCTCCTGTACATTTGAACTTGGCGCGCGTGCGCAGCTTTTAACCTTCCTCTTGACCGTTTCCTTGCTCTCCGACGAAGGCGTGGTCAATCCTGCCTCATGTTCTCCCGCTGGTAGCGCGCCGCCTGATCCCGATGCCTGGGACTCCTCCCCCCTACTGCACTCTGGTGTGGACGCTGGTACGGATTTCCAACTGCTGCTCTCTGAGTCCCCTCTGGCCCCTTCTTCCTGAAGTGCCCCCTGGGCACTCCCCTTGCCCTGACCATGGGAGCCCCTTTTTGTGAATCCTCCGATTCACTGGAAAGACTCAGAGACCTCGGACCGCTGTCATCGCTGACATTTCCTTCGGACTCCTCCCCCTCGCTCTCCATTTCCTCCCTATTCTGTGCCTCTGCTCCTGAACCCCTGACACCGGGCCTTAGAGATTTTGCCAAAAAAATCTTTATCTGACGGTGAAGTTTTTGAGGGCTGATTTCCTGTCCTGTGATAAAAAGTCTTCTGTTTCGACCGCCAAACCTTTCAGAGGAGCATATGCAACCGTTTGGCACCGTTTTTGAGTGAATTGCCAAAAGTCAGATTTTTGATGAAATTGTGACCCCGGGGCTTAGAGATTTTTTCACAAAAATATTTTTCTGCCGGTGAAGTTGTCAAGGGCTGATTTCCTGTCCTGTGATAAAAAGTCTTCTGTTTCGACCGCCAAACCTTTCAGGGGAGCATTTGCAACCGTTTGGCACCGTTTTTGAGTGAATTGCCAAAAGTCAGATTTTTGATGAAATTGTGACCCCGGGGCTTAGAGATTTTTTCACAAAAATATTTTTCTGCCGGTGAAGTTGTCGAGGGCTGATTTCCTGTCCTGAGATAAAAAGTCTTCTGTTTCGACCGCCAAACCTTTCAGAGGAGCATTTGCAACCGTTTGGCACCATTTTTGAGTGAATTGCCAAAAGTCAGATTTTTGATGAAATTGTGACCCCGGGGCCAAAAAAATCTTTTTCTGCCGGTGAAGTTGTCGAGGGCTGATTTCTTGTCCTTTAATAAAAAGCCTTCTGTTTCGACCGCCAAACCTTTCAGGGGAGCATTTGCAACCGTTTGGCACCGTTTTTGAGTGAATTGCCAAAAGTCAGATTTTTGATGAAATTGTGACCCCGGGGCTTAGGGATTTTTTCAAAAAAATCTTTTTCTGCCGGTGAAGTTGTCGAGGGCTGATTTCCGGTCCTTTAATAAAAAGCCTTCTGTTTCGACCGCCAAACCTTTCAGGGGAGCATTTGCAACCGTTTGGCACCATTTTTTAGTGAATTGCCAAAAGTCAGATTTTTGATGAAATTGTGACCCCGGGGCTTAGAGATTTTTTCACAAAAATATTTTTCTGCCGGTGAAGTTGTCGAGGGCTGATTTCCTGTCCTGAGATAAAAAGTCTTCTGTTTCGACCGCCAAACCGTTCAGGGGAGCATGTGCAACCGTTTGGCACCTTCTTTGAGTGAATTGCCAAAAGTCACATTTTTGATGAAATTGTGACCCCGGGGCTTAGGGATTTTTTCAAAAAAATCTTTTTCTGCCGGTGAAGTTGTCGAGGGCTGATTTCCTGTCCTGTGATAAAAAGTCTTCTGTTTCGACCGCCAAACCTTTCAGAGGAGCATTTGCAACCGTTTGGCACCATTTTTGAGTGAACTGCCAAAAGTCAGATTTTTGATGAAATTGTGACCCCGGGGCCAAAAAAATCTTTTTCTGCCGGTGAAGTTGTTGAGAGCTGATTTCCTGTCCTGTGATAAAAAGCCTTCTGTTTCGACCGCCAAACCTTTCAGGGGAGCATTTTCAACCGTTTGGCACCTTTTTTGAGTGAATTGCCAAATGTCAGATTTTTGATGAAATTGTGACCCCGGGGCTTAGAGATTTTTTCAAAAAAAAAAAATTCTGCCGGTGAAGTTGTCGAGGGCTGATTTCCTGTCCTGTGATAAAAAGCCTTCTGTTTCGACCGCCAAACCTTTCAGAGGAGCATTTGCAACCGTTTGGCACCATTTTTGATTGAATTGCCAAAAGTCAGATTTTTGATGAAATTGTGACCCCGGGGCCAAAAAAATCTTTTTCTGCCGGTGAAGTTGTCGAGGGCTGATTTCTTGTCCTTTAATAAAAAGCCTTCTGTTTCGACCGCCAAACCTTTCAGGGGAGCATTTGCAACCGTTTGGCACCGTTTTTGAGTGAATTGCCAAAAGTCAGATTTTTGATGAAATTGTGACCCCGGGGCTTAGGGATTTTTTCAAAAAAATCTTTTTCTGCCGGTGAAGTTGTCGAGGGCTGATTTCCGGTCCTTTAATAAAAAGCCTTCTGTTTCGACCGCCAAACCTTTCAGGGGAGCATTTGCAACCGTTTGGCACCATTTTTTAGTGAATTGCCAAAAGTCAGATTTTTGATGAAATTGTGACCCCGGGGCCAAAAAAATCTTTTTCGGCCGGTGAAGTTGTTGAGGGCTGATTTCCTGTCCTGTGATAAAAAGCCTTCTGTTTCGACTGCCAAACCTTTCAGGGGAGCATTTGCAACCGTTTGGCACCTTTTTTGAGTGAATTGCCAAATGTCAGATTTTTGATGAAATTGTGACCCCGGGCCTTAGAGATTTTTTCAAAAAAATCTTTTTCTGCCGGTGAAGTTGTCGAGGGCTGATTTCCTGTCCTGTGATAAAAAGTCTTCTGTTTCGACCGCCAAACCGTTCAGAGGAGCATTTGCCGCCGTTTGGCACCATTTTTGAGTGAACTGCCAAAAGTCAGATTTTTGATGAAATTGTGACCCCGGGGCCAAAAAAATCTTTTTATGCCCCTGAAGTTGTTGAGAGCTGATTTCCTGTCCTGTGATAAAAAGCCTTCTGTTTCGACCGCCAAACCTTTCAGGGGAGCATTTGCATCCGTTTGGCACCTTTTTTGAGTGAATTGCCAAATGTCAGATTTTTGATGAAATTGTGACCCCGGGGCTTAGAGATTTTTTCCAAAAAAAAAAATTCTGCCGGTGAAGTTGTCGAGGGCTGATTTCCTGTCCTGTGATAAAAAGCCTTCTGTTTCGACCGCCAAACCTTTCAGAGGAGCATTTGCAACCGTTTGGCACCATTTTTGAGTGAATTGCCAAAAGTCAGATTTTTAATGAAATTGTGACCCAGGGGCCAAAAAAATCTTTTTCTGCCGGTGAAGTTGTCGAGGGCTGATTTCCTGTCCTTTAATAAGAAGCCTTCTGTTTCGACCGTCAAACCTTTCAGGGGAGCATTTGCAACCGTTTGGCACCTTTTTTGAGTGAATTGCCAAAAGTCAGATTTTTGATGAAATTGTGACCCCGGGGCTTAGGGATTTTTTCAAAAAAATCTTTTTCTGCCGGTGAAGTTGTTGAGGGCTGATTGCCTGTTCTGTGATAAAAAGCCTTCTGTTTCGACCGCCAAACCTTTCAGGGGAGCATTTGCAACCGTTTGGCACCTTTTTTGAGTGAATTGCCAAATGTCAGATTTTTGATGAAATTGTGACCCCGGGCCTTAGAGATTTTTTCAAAAAAATCTTTTTCTGCCGGTGAAGTTGTCGAGGGCTGATATCCTGTCCTGTGATAAAAAGCCTTCTGTTTCGACCGCCAAACCTTTCAGGGGAGCATTTGCAACCGTTTGGCACCATTTTTGAGTGAATTGCTAAAAGTCAGATTTTTGATGAAATTGTGACCCCGGGGCCAAAAAAATCATTTTCTGCCGGTGAAGTTGTCGAGGGCTGATTTCCTGTCCTGTGATAAAAAGCCTTCTGTTTCGACCGCCAAACCTTTCAGGGGAGCATTTGCAACCGTTTGGCACCTTTTTTGAGTGAACTGCCAAAAGTCAGATTTTTGAAGAAATTGTGACTCCGGGGCCAAAAAAATCTTTTTCTGCCGGTGAAGTTGTTGAGGGCTGATTTCCTGTCCTTTAATAAAAAGCCTTCTTTTTCGACCACCAAACCTTTCAGGGGAGCATGTGCAACCGTTTGGCACCTTTTTTGAGTGAATTGCCAAATGTCAGATTTTTGATGAAATTGTGACCCCGGGGCTTAGAGATTTTTTCAAAAAAATCTTTTTCTGCCGGTGAAGTTGTCGAGGGCTGATTTCCTGTCCTGTGATAAAAAGCCTTCCGTTTCGACCGCCAAACCTTTCAGAGGAGCATTTTCAACCGTTTGGCACCATTTTTGATTGAATTGCCAAAAGTCAGATTTTTGATGAAATTGTGACCCCGGGGCCAAAAAAATCTTTTTCTGCTGGTGAAGTTGTCGAGGGCTGATTTCCTGTCCTTTAATAAAAAGCCTTCTGTTTCGACCGCCAAGCCTTTCAGGGGAGCATTTGCAACCGTTTGGCACCGTTTTTGAGTGAATTGCCAAAAGTCAGATTTTTGATGAAATTGTGACCCCGGGTGTCAGAGCTGGCTCCTGGTCCCAGCTCACAGAGGACCAACACTAGCCGGTAGTAATGTACAAAAGTCTTTATTGAAGTACAGTTTCCATTTCCAAGCCGCAGCGCCCCAGCTCTACGTCTAGGGTTTAGACCGGCGAAGCTCCATCTGAATCTCCGCCCCCTGTACACCAGTTTAAGACTCTAACCTTACTCCACCTCTTCCTTCTCTCCTTTCCCCTCTGGGTCCTGCTACCCCCCTGGGTCCCTTCTTTCCTGGACTCTTCCGACGCAGACGTTGACCCCCCTGACTCCTCCCTCTCTCTTCGACGGGCTTTAGGACCCGGCTCCCTATCCGGGCTGCCAACTGTGCTGCTCTCCTGTACATTTGAACTTGGCGCGCGTGCGCAGCTTTTAACCTTCCTCTTGACCGTTTCCTTGCTCTCCGACGAAGGCGTGGTCAATCCTGCCTCATGTTCTCCCGCTGGTAGCGCGCCGCCTGATCCCGATGCCTGGGACTCCTCCCCCCTACTGCACTCTGGTGTGGACGCTGGTACGGATTTCCAACTGCTGCTCTCTGAGTCCCCTCTGGCCCCTTCTTCCTGAAGTGCCCCCTGGGCACTCCCCTTGCCCTGACCATGGGAGCCCCTTTTTGTGAATCCTCCGATTCACTGGAAAGACTCAGAGACCTCGGACCGCTGTCATCGCTGACATTTCCTTCGGACTCCTCCCCCTCGCTCTCCATTTCCTCCCTATTCTGTGCCTCTGCTCCTGAACCCCTGACACCGGGCCTTAGAGATTTTGCCAAAAAAATCTTTATCTGACGGTGAAGTTTTTGAGGGCTGATTTCCTGTCCTGTGATAAAAAGTCTTCTGTTTCGACCGCCAAACCTTTCAGAGGAGCATATGCAACCGTTTGGCACCGTTTTTGAGTGAATTGCCAAAAGTCAGATTTTTGATGAAATTGTGACCCCGGGGCTTAGAGATTTTTTCACAAAAATATTTTTCTGCCGGTGAAGTTGTCAAGGGCTGATTTCCTGTCCTGTGATAAAAAGTCTTCTGTTTCGACCGCCAAACCTTTCAGGGGAGCATTTGCAACCGTTTGGCACCGTTTTTGAGTGAATTGCCAAAAGTCAGATTTTTGATGAAATTGTGACCCCGGGGCTTAGAGATTTTTTCACAAAAATATTTTTCTGCCGGTGAAGTTGTCGAGGGCTGATTTCCTGTCCTGAGATAAAAAGTCTTCTGTTTCGACCGCCAAACCTTTCAGAGGAGCATTTGCAACCGTTTGGCACCATTTTTGAGTGAATTGCCAAAAGTCAGATTTTTGATGAAATTGTGACCCCGGGGCCAAAAAAATCTTTTTCTGCCGGTGAAGTTGTCGAGGGCTGATTTCTTGTCCTTTAATAAAAAGCCTTCTGTTTCGACCGCCAAACCTTTCAGGGGAGCATTTGCAACCGTTTGGCACCGTTTTTGAGTGAATTGCCAAAAGTCAGATTTTTGATGAAATTGTGACCCCGGGGCTTAGGGATTTTTTCAAAAAAATCTTTTTCTGCCGGTGAAGTTGTCGAGGGCTGATTTCCGGTCCTTTAATAAAAAGCCTTCTGTTTCGACCGCCAAACCTTTCAGGGGAGCATTTGCAACCGTTTGGCACCATTTTTTAGTGAATTGCCAAAAGTCAGATTTTTGATGAAATTGTGACCCCGGGGCTTAGAGATTTTTTCACAAAAATATTTTTCTGCCGGTGAAGTTGTCGAGGGCTGATTTCCTGTCCTGAGATAAAAAGTCTCCTGTTTCGACCGCCAAACCGTTCAGGGGAGCATGTGCAACCGTTTGGCACCTTCTTTGAGTGAATTGCCAAAAGTCACATTTTTGATGAAATTGTGACCCCGGGGCTTAGGGATTTTTTCAAAAAAATCTTTTTCTGCCGGTGAAGTTGTCGAGGGCTGATTTCCTGTCCTGTGATAAAAAGTCTTCTGTTTCGACCGCCAAACCTTTCAGAGGAGCATTTGCAACCGTTTGGCACCATTTTTGAGTGAACTGCCAAAAGTCAGATTTTTGATGAAATTGTGACCCCGGGGCCAAAAAAATCTTTTTCTGCCGGTGAAGTTGTTGAGAGCTGATTTCCTGTCCTGTGATAAAAAGCCTTCTGTTTCGACCGCCAAACCTTTCAGGGGAGCATTTTCAACCGTTTGGCACCTTTTTTGAGTGAATTGCCAAATGTCAGATTTTTGATGAAATTGTGACCCCGGGGCTTAGAGATTTTTTCAAAAAAAAAAAATTCTGCCGGTGAAGTTGTCGAGGGCTGATTTCCTGTCCTGTGATAAAAAGCCTTCTGTTTCGACCGCCAAACCTTTCAGAGGAGCATTTGCAACCGTTTGGCACCATTTTTGATTGAATTGCCAAAAGTCAGATTTTTGATGAAATTGTGACCCCGGGGCCAAAAAAATCTTTTTCTGCCGGTGAAGTTGTCGAGGGCTGATTTCTTGTCCTTTAATAAAAAGCCTTCTGTTTCGACCGCCAAACCTTTCAGGGGAGCATTTGCAACCGTTTGGCACCGTTTTTGAGTGAATTGCCAAAAGTCAGATTTTTGATGAAATTGTGACCCCGGGGCTTAGGGATTTTTTCAAAAAAATCTTTTTCTGCCGGTGAAGTTGTCGAGGGCTGATTTCCTGTCCTGTGATAAAAAGCCTTCTGTTTCGACCGCCAAACCTTTCAGGGGAGCATTTGCAACCGTTTGGCACCTTTTTTGAGTGAATTGCCAAATGTCAGATTTTTGATGAAATTGTGACCCCGGGGCTTAGAGATTTTTTCAAAAAAATCTTTTTCTGCCGGTGAAGTTGTCGAGGGCTGATTTCCTGTCCTGTGATAAAAAGCCTTCTGTTTCGACCGCCAAACCTTTCAGTGGAGCATTTGCAACCATTTGGCACCATTTTTGAGTGAATTGCCAAAAGTCAGATTTTTGATGAAATTGTGACCCGGGGGCCAAAAAAATCATTTTCTGCCGGTGAAGTTGTCGAGGGCTGATTTCCTGTCCTTTAATAAAAAGCCTTCTGTTTCGACCGCCAAACCTTTCAGGGGAGCATGTGCAACCGTTTGGCACCTTTTTTGAGTGAATTGCCAAAAGTCAGATTTTTGATGAAATTGTGACCCCGGGGCTTAGGGATTTTTTCAAAAAAATCTTTTTCTGCCGGTGAAGTCGTCGAGGGCTGATTTCCTGTCTGTTAATAAAAAGCCTTCTTTTTCGACCGCCAAACCGTTCAGGGGAGCATTTACAACCGTTTGGCACCATTTTTGAGTGAATTGCCAAAAGTCAGATTTTTGATGAAATTGTGACCCCGGGGCCAAAAAAATATTTTTCTGCGGGTGAAGTTGTTGAGGGCTGATTTCCTGTCCTGTGATAAAAAGCCTTCTGTTTCGACTGCCAAACCTTTCAGGGGAGCATTTGCAACCGTTTGGCACCTTTTTTGAATGAATTGCCAAATGTCAGATTTTTTATGAAATTGTGACCCCGGGCCTTAGAGATTTTTTCAAAAAAATCTTTTTCTGCCGGTGAACTTGTCGAGGGCTGATTTCCTGTCCTGTGATAAAAAGTCTTCTGTTTCAACCGCCAAACCTTTCAGAGGAGCATTTGCCACCGTTTGGCACCATTTTTGAGTGAACTGCCAAAAGTCAGATTTTTGATGAAATTGTGACCCCGGGGCCAAAAAAATCTTTTTATGCCCCTGAAGTTGTTGAGAGCTGATTTCCTGTCCTGTGATAAAAAGCCTTCTGTTTCGACCGCCAAACCTTTCAGGGGAGCATTTGCATCCGTTTGGCACCTTTTTTGAGTGAATTGCCAAATGTCAGATTTTTGATGAAATTGTGACCCCGGGGCTTAGAGATTTTTTCCAAAAAAAAAAATTCTGCCGGTGAAGTTCTCGAGGGCTGATTTCCTGTCCTGTGATAAAAAGCCTTCTGTTTCGACCGCCAAACCTTTCAGAGGAGCATTTGCAACCGTTTGGCACCATTTTTGAGTGAATTGCCAAAAGTCAGATTTTTGATGAAATTGTGACCCAGGGGCCAAAAAAATCTTTTTCTGCCGGTGAAGTTGTCGAGGGCTGATTTCCTGTCCTTTAATAAGAAGCCTTCTGTTTCGACCGTCAAACCTTTCAGGGGAGCATTTGCAACCGTTTGGCACCGTTTTTGAGTGAATTGCCAAAAGTCAGATTTTTGATGAAATTGTGACCCCGGGGCTTAGGGATTTTTTCAAAAAAAATCTTTTTCTGCCGGTGAAGTTGTCGAGGGCTGATTTCCGGTCCTTTAATAAAAAGCCTTCTGTTTCGACCGCCAAACCTTTCAGGGGAGCATTTGCAACCGTTTGGCACCATTTTTTAGTGAATTGCCAAAAGTCAGATTTTTGATGAAATTGTGACCCCGGGGCCAAAAAAATCTTTTTCGGCCGGTGAAGTTGTTGAGGGCTGATTTCCTGTCCTGTGATAAAAAGCCTTCTGTTTCGACTGCCAAACCTTTCAGGGGAGCATTTGCAACCGTTTGGCACCTTTTTTGAGTGAATTGCCAAATGTCAGATTTTTGATGAAATTGTGACCCCGGGCCTTAGAGATTTTTTCAAAAAAATCTTTTTCTGCCGGTGAAGTTGTCGAGGGCTGATTTCCTGTCCTGTGATAAAAAGTCTTCTGTTTCGACCGCCAAACCTTTCAGAGGAGCATTTGCCACCGTTTGGCACCATTTTTGAGTGAACTGCCAAAAGTCAGATTTTTGATGAAATTGTGACCCCGGGGCCAAAAAAATCTTTTTATGCCCCTGAAGTTGTTGAGAGCTGATTTCCTGTCCTGTGATAAAAAGCCTTCTGTTTCGACCGCCAAACCTTTCAGGGGAGCATTTGCATCCGTTTGGCACCTTTTTTGAGTGAATTGCCAAATGTCAGATTTTTGATGAAATTGTGACCCCGGGGCTTAGAGATTTTTTCCAAAAAAAAAAATTCTGCCGGTGAAGTTGTCGAGGGCTGATTTCCTGTCCTGTGATAAAAAGCCTTCTGTTTCGACCGCCAAACCTTTCAGAGGAGCATTTGCAACCGTTTGGCACCATTTTTGAGTGAATTGCCAAAAGTCAGATTTTTAATGAAATTGTGACCCAGGGGCCAAAAAAATCTTTTTCTGCCGGTGAAGTTGTCGAGGGCTGATTTCCTGTCCTTTAATAAGAAGCCTTCTGTTTCGACCGTCAAACCTTTCAGGGGAGCATTTGCAACCGTTTGGCACCGTTTTTGAGTGAATTGCCAAAAGTCAGATTTTTGATGAAATTGTGACCCCGGGGCTTAGGGATTTTTTCAAAAAAATCTTTTTCTGCCGGTGAAGTTGTTGAGGGCTGATTTCCTGTTCTGTGATAAAAAGCCTTCTGTTTCGACCGCCAAACCTTTCAGGGGAGCATTTGCAACCGTTTGGCACCTTTTTTGAGTGAATTGCCAAATGTCAGATTTTTGATGAAATTGTGACCCCGGGCCTTAGAGATTTTTTCAAAAAAATCTTTTTCTGCCGGTGAAGTTGTCGAGGGCTGATATCCTGTCCTGTGATAAAAAGCCTTCTGTTTCGACCGCCAAACCTTTCAGGGGAGCATTTGCAACCGTTTGGCACCATTTTTGAGTGAATTGCTAAAAGTCAGATTTTTGATGAAATTGTGACCCCGGGGCCAAAAAAATCATTTTCTGCCGGTGAAGTTGTCGAGGGCTGATTTCCTGTCCTGTGATAAAAAGCCTTCTGTTTCGACCGCCAAACCTTTCAGGGGAGCATTTGCAACCGTTTGGCACCTTTTTTGAGTGAATTGCCAAATGTCAGATTTTTGATGAAATTGTGACCCCGGGGCTTAGAGATTTTTTCAAAAAAATCTTTTTCTGCCGGTGAAGTTGTCGAGGGCTGATTTCCTGTCCTGTGATAAAAAGCCTTCTGTTTCGACCGCCAAACCTTTCAGTGGAGCATTTGCAACCATTTTGCACCATTTTTGAGTGAATTGCCAAAAGTCAGATTTTTGATGAAATTGTGACCCGGGGGCCAAAAAAATCATTTTCTGCCGGTGAAGTTGTCGAGGGCTGATTTCCTGTCCTTTAATAAAAAGCCTTCTGTTTCGACCGCCAAACCTTTCAGGGGAGCATGTGCAACCGTTTGGCACCTTTTTTGAGTGAATTGCCAAAAGTCAGATTTTTGATGAAATTGTGACCCCGGGGCTTAGGGATTTTTTCAAAAAAATCTTTTTCTGCCGGTGAAGTCGTCGAGGGCTGATTTCCTGTCTGTTAATAAAAAGCCTTCTTTTTCGACCGCCAAACCGTTCAGGGGAGCATTTACAACCGTTTGGCACCATTTTTGAGTGAATTGCCAAAAGTCAGATTTTTGATGAAATTGTGACCCCGGGGCCAAAAAAATCTTTTTCTGCCGGTGAAGTTGTTGAGGGCTGATTTCCTGTCCTGTGATAAAAAGCCTTCTGTTTCGACTGCCAAACCTTTCAGGGGAGCATTTGCAACCGTTTGGCACCTTTTTTGAATGAATTGCCAAATGTCAGATTTTTTATGAAATTGTGACCCCGGGCCTTAGAGATTTTTTCAAAAAAATCTTTTTCTGCCGGTGAAGTTGTCGAGGGCTGATTTCCTGTCCTGTGATAAAAAGTCTTCTGTTTCAACCGCCAAACCTTTCAGAGGAGCATTTGCCACCGTTTGGCACCATTTTTGAGTGAACTGCCAAAAGTCAGATTTTTGATGAAATTGTGACCCCGGGGCCAAAAAAATCTTTTTATGCCCCTGAAGTTGTTGAGAGCTGATTTCCTGTCCTGTGATAAAAAGCCTTCTGTTTCGACCGCCAAACCTTTCAGGGGAGCATTTGCATCCGTTTGGCACCTTTTTTGAGTGAATTGCCAAATGTCAGATTTTTGATGAAATTGTGACCCCGGGGCTTAGAGATTTTTTCAAAAAAATCTTTTTCTGCCGGTGAAGTTGTCGAGGGCTGATTTCCTGTCCTGTGATAAAAAGCCTTCCGTTTCGACCGCCAAACCTTTCAGAGGAGCATTTCCAACCGTTTGGCACCATTTTTGATTGAATTGCCAAAAGTCAGATTTTTGATGAAATTGTGACCCCGGGGCCAAAAAAATCTTTTTCTGCTGGTGAAGTTGTCGAGGGCTGATTTCCTGTCCTTTAATAAAAAGCCTTCTGTTTCGACCGCCAAACCTTTCAGGGGAGCATTTGCAACCGTTTGGCACCGTTTTTGAGTGAATTGCCAAAAGTCAGATTTTTGATGAAATTGTGACCCCGGGGCTTAGGGATTTTTTCAAAAAAATCTTTTTCTGCCGGTGAAGTTGTCGAGGGCTGATTTCCGGTCCTTTAATAAAAAGCCTTCTGTTTCGACCGCCAAACCTTTCAGTGGAGCATTTGCAACCGTTTGGCTCCTTTTTTGAGTGAATTGCCAAAAGTCAGATTTTTGATGAAATTGTGACCCCGGGTGTCAGAGCTGGCTCCTGGTCCCAGCTCACAGAGGACCAACACTAGCCGGTAGTAATGTACAAAAGTCTTTATTGAAGTACAGTTTCCATTTCCAAGCCGCAGCGCCCCAGCTCTACGTCTAGGGTTTAGACCGGCGAAGCTCCATCTGAATCTCCGCCCCCTGTACACCAGTTTAAGACTCTAACCTTACTCCACCTCTTCCTTCTCTCCTTTCTCCTCTGGGTCCTGCTACCCCCCTGGGTCCCTTCTTTCCTGGACTCTTCCGACGCAGACGTTGACCCCCCTGACTCCTCCCTCTCTCTTCGACGGGCTTTAGGACCCGGCTCCCTATCCGGGCTGCCAACTGTGCTGCTCTCCTGTACATTTGAACTTGGCGCGCGTGCGCAGCTTTTAACCTTCCTCTTGACCGTTTCCTCGCTCTCCGACGAAGGCGTGGTCAATCCTGCGTCATGTTCTCCCGCTGGTAGCGCGCCGCCTGATCCCGATGCCTGGGACTCCTCCCCCCTACTGCACTCTGGTGTGGACGATGGTCCGGATTTCCAACTGCTGCTCTCTGAGTCCCCTCTGGCCCCTTCTTCCTGAAGTGCCCCCTGGGCACTCCCCTTGCCCTGACCATGGGAGCCCCTTTTTGTGAATCCTCCGATTCACTGGAAAGACTCAGAGACCTCGGACCGCTGTCATCGCTGACATTTCCTTCGGACTCCTCCCCCTCGCTCTCCATTTCCTCCCTATCCTGTGCCTCTGCTCCTGAACCCCTGACACCGGGCCTTAGAGATTTTGCCAAAAAAGTCTTTGTCTGACGATGAAGTTTTTGAGGGCTGATTTCCTGTCCTGTGATAAAAAGCCTTCTGTTTCGACCGCCAAACCTTTCAGAGGAGCATATGCAACCGTTTGGCACCGTTTTTGAGTGAATTGCCAAAAGTCAGATTTTTGATGAAATTGTGACCCCGGGGCTTAGAGATTTTTTCACAAAAATATTTTTCTGCCGGTGAAGTTGTCAAGGGCTGATTTCCTGTCCTGTGATAAAAAGTCTTCTGTTTCGACCGCCAAACCTTTCAGGGGAGCATTTGCAACCGTTTGGCACCGTTTTTGAGTGAATTGCCAAAAGTCAGATTTTTGATGAAATTGTGACCCCGGGGCTTAGAGATTTTTTCACAAAAATATTTTTCTGCCGGTGAAGTTGTCGAGGGCTGATTTCCTGTCCTGTGATAAAAAGTCTTCTGTTTCGACCGCCAAACCTTTCAGAGGAGCATTTGCAACCGTTTGGCACCATTTTTGAGTGAACTGCCAAAAGTCAGATTTTTGAAGAAATTGTGACCCCGGGGCCAAAAAAATCTTTTTCTGCCGGTGAAGTTGTCGAGGGCTGATTTCCTGTCCTTTAATAAAAAGCCTTCTGTTTCGACCGCCAAACCGTTCAGGGGAGCATGTGCAACCGTTTGGCACCTTCTTTGAGTGAATTGCCAAAAGTCACATTTTTGATGAAATTGTGACCCCGGGGCTTAGGGATTTTTTCAAAAAAATCTTTTTCTGCCGGTGAAGTTGTCGAGGGCTGATTTCCTGTCTGTTAATAAAAAGCCTTCTTTTTCGACCGCCAAACCTTTCAGGGGAGCATTTGCAACCGTTTGGCACCATTTTTGAGTGATTTGCCAAAAGTCAGATTTTTGATGAAATTGTGACCCCGGGGCCAAAAAAATCTTTTTCTGCCGGTGAAGTTGTTGACGGCTGATTTCCTGTTCTGTGATAAAAAGCCTTCTGTTTCGACCGCCAAACCTTTCATGGGAGCATTTGCAACCGTTTGGCACCTTTTTTGAGTGAATTGCCAAATGTCAGATTTTTGATGAAATTGTGACCCCGGGCCTTAGAGATTTTTTCAAAAAAATCTTTTTTTGCCGGTGAAGTTGTCGAGGGCTGATTTCCTGTCCTGTGATAAAAAGTCTTCTGTTTCGACCGCCAAACCTTTCAGAGGAGCATTTGCAACCGTTTGGCACCATTTTTGAGTGAACTGCCAAAAGTCAGATTTTTGATGAAATTGTGACCCCGGGGCCAAAAAAATCTTTTTCTGCCGGTGAAGTTGTCGAGGGCTGATTTCTTGTCCTTTAATAAAAAGCCTTCTGTTTCAACCGCCAAACCTTTCAGGGGAGCATTTGCAACCGTTTGGCACCGTTTTTGAGTGAATTGCCAAAAGTCAGATTTTTGATGAAATTGTGACCCCGGGGTTTAGGGATTTTTTCAAAAAAATCTTTTTCTGCCGGTGAAGTTGTCGAGGGCTGATTTCCGGTCCTTTAATAAAAAGCCTTCTGTTTCGACCGCCAAACCTTTCAGGGGAGCATTTGCAACCGTTTGGCACCATTTTTTAGTGAATTGCCAAAAGTCAGATTTTTGATGAAATTGTGACCCCGGGACCAAAAAAATCTTTTTCTGCCGGTGAAGTTGTCGAGGGCTGATTTCCTGTCCTTTAATAAAAAGCCTTCTGTTTCGACCGCCAAACCGTTCAGGGGAGCCTGTGCAACCGTTTGGCACCTTTTTTGATTGAATTGCCAAATGTCAGATTTTTGATGAAATTGTGACCCCGGGCCTTAGAGATTTTTTCAAAAAAATCTTTTTCTGCCGGTGAAGTTGTCGAGGGCTGATTTCCTGTCCTGTGATATAAAGTCTTCTGTTTCGACCGCCAAACCTTTCAGAGGAGCATTTGCAACCGTTTGGCACCATTTTTGAGTGAACTGCCAAAAGTCAGATTTTTGATGAAATTGTGATCCCGGGGCCAAAAAAATCTTTTTCTGCCGGTGAAGTTGTCGAGGGCTGATTTCCTGTCCTGTGATAAAAAGCCTTCAGTTTTGACCGCCAAACCTTTCAGGGGAGCATTTGCAACCGTTTGGCACCATTTTTGAGTGAATTGCAAAAAGTCAGATTTTTGATGAAATTGTGACCCCGGGGATTAGGGATTTTTTTCAAAAAAATCTTTTTCTGCCGGTGAAGTTGGCGAGGGCTGATTTCAAGTCCTTTAATAAAAAGCCTTCTTTTTCGACCGCCAAACCTTTCAGGGGAGCATTTGGAACCGTTTGGCACCATTTTTGAATGAATTGCCAAAAGTCAGATTTTTGATGAAATTGTGACCCCAGGGCCAAAAAAATCTTTTTCTGCGGGTGAAGTTGTTGAGGGCTGATTTCCTGTCCTGTGATAAAAAGCCTTCTGTTTCGACCGCCAAACCTTTCAGGGGAGCATTTGCAACTGTTTGGCACCATTTTTGAATGAATTGCCAAAAGTCAGATTTCTGATGAAATTGTGACCCCGGGGCCAAAAAAATCTTTTTCTGCAGGTGAAGTTGTTGAGGGCTGATTTCCTGTCCTGTGATCAAAAGCCTTCTGTTTCGACCGCCAAACCTTTCAGGGGAGCATTTGCAACCATTTGGCACCATTTTTGAATGAGTTGCCAAAAGGCAGATTTTTGATGAAATTGTGACCCCGGGGCTTAGAGATTTTTTCAAAAAAATCTTTTTCTGCCGGTGAAGTTGTCGAGGGCTGATTTCCTGTCCTGTGATAAAAAGCCTTCTGTTTCGACCGCCAAACCTTTCAGGGGAGCATTTGCAACCGTTTGGCACCATTTTTGATTGAATTGCCAAATGTCAGATTTTTGATGAAATTGTGACCCCGGGGCTTAGAGATTTTTTCAAAAAAATCTTTTTCTGCCGGTGAAGTTGTCGAGGGCTGATTTCCTGTCCTGTGATAAAAAGCCTTCTGTTTCGACCGCCAAACCTTTCAGAGGAGCATTTGCAACCGTTTGGCACCATTTTTGAGTGAACTGCCAAAAGTCAGATTTTTGATGAAATTGTGACCCCGGGGCCAAAAAAAATCTTTTTCTGCCGGTGAAGTTGTTGAGGGCTGATTTCCTGTTCTGTGATAAAAAGTCTTCTGTTTCGACCGCCAAACCTTTCGGAGGAGCATTTGCAACCGTTTGGCACCATTTTTGAGTGAACTGCCAAAAGTCAGATTTTTGATGAAATTGTGACCCCGGGGCCAAAAAAATCTTTTTCTGCCGGTGAAGTTGTTGAGGGCTGATTTCCTGTTCTGTGATAAAAAGTCTTCTGTTTCGACCGCCAAACCTTTCGGAGGAGCATTTGCAACCATTTGGCACCATTTTTGAGTGAACTGCCAAAAGTCAGATTTTTGATGAAATTGTGACCCCGGGGCCAAAAAAATCTTTTTCTGCCGGTGAAGTTGTTGAGGGCTTATTTCCTGTCCTGTGATAAAAAGCCTTCTGTTTCGACCGCCAAACCTTTCAGGGGAGCATTTGCAACCGTTTGGCACCATTTTTGAGTGAATTGCCAAAAGTCAGATCTTTGATGAAATTGTGACCCCGCGGCCAAAAAAATCTTTTTCTGCCGGTGAAGTTGTTGAGGGCTGATTTCCTGTCCTGTGATAAAAAGCCTTCTGTTTCGACCGCCAAACCTTTCAGGGGAGCATTTGCAACCATTTGGCACCTTTTTTGAGTGAATTGCCAAATGTCAGATTTTTGATGAAATTGTGACCCCGGGGCTTAGAGATTTTTTCAAAAAAAAATTTTTCTGCCGGCGAAGTTGTCGAGGGCTGATTTCCTGTTCTGTGAAAAAAAGCCTTCTGTTTCGACCGCCAAACCTTTCAGTGGAGCATTTGCAACCGTTTGGCACCATTTTTGAGTGAATTGCCAAAAGTCAGATTTTTGATGAAATTGTGACCCCGGGGCCAAAAAAATCATTTTCTGCCGGTGAAGTTGTCGAGGGCTGATTTCCTGTCCTTTAATAAAAAGCCTTCTGTTTCGACCGCCAAACCTTTCAGGCAAGCATTTGCAACCGTTTGGCATCTTTTTTGAGTGAATTGCCAAAAGTCAGATTTTTGATGAAATTGTGACCCCGGGGCTTAGGGATTTTTTCAAAAAAATCTTTTTCTGCCGGTGAAGTTGTCGAGGGCTGATTTCCTGTCTGTTAATAAAAAGCCTTCTTTTTCGACCGCCAAACCTTTCAGAGGAGCATTTGCAACCGTTTGGCACCATTTTTGAGTGAACTGCCAAAAGTCAGATTTTTGAAGAAATTGTGTCCCCGGGGCCAAAAAAATCTTTTTCTGCCGGTGAAGTTGTTGAGGGCTGATTTCCTGTTCTGTGATAAAAAGTCTTCTGTTTCGACCGCCAAACCTTTCGGAGGAGCATTTGCAACCGTTTGGCACCATTTTTGAGTGAACTGCCAAAAGTCAGATTTTTGATGAAATTGTGACCCCGGGTCCAAAAAAATCTTTTTCTGCCGGTGAAGTTGTTGAGGGCTGATTTCCTGTCCTGTGATAAAAAGCCTTCTGTTTCGACCGCCAAACCTTTCAGGGGAGCATTTGCAACCGTTTGGCACAATTTTTGAGTGAATTGCCAAATGTCAGATTTTTGATGAAATTAGAGATTTTTTCAAAAAAATCTTTTTCTGCCGGTGAAGTTGTCCAGGGCTGATTTCCTGTCCTGTGATAAAAAGCCTTGTGTTTCGACCGCCAAACTTTTCGGAGGAGCATTTGCAATCGTTTGGCACCATTTTTGAGTGAACTGCCAAAAGTCAGATTTTTGATGAAATTGTGACCCCGGGGCCAAAAAAAACATTTCTGCCGGTAAAGTTGTCGAGGGCTGATTTCCTGTCCTGTGATAAAAAGCCTTCTGTTTCGACCGCCAAACCTTTCAGGGGAGCATTTGCAACAGTTTGGCACCTTTTTTGAGTGAATTGCCAAATGTCAGATTTTTGATGAAATTGTGACGCCGGGCCTTAGAGATTTTTTCAAAAAAACCTTTTTCTGCCGGTGAAGTTGTCGAGGGCTGATTTCCTGTCCTGTGATAAAAAGCCTTCTGTTTCGACCGCCAAACCTTTCAGGGGAGCATTTGCAACCGTTTGGCACCATTTTTGAGTGAATTGCCAAAAGTCAGATTTTTGATGAAATTGTGACCCCGGGGCCAAAAAAATCTTTCTCTGCCGGTGAAGTTGTTGAGGGTTGATTTCCTGTCCTGGGATAAAAAGCCTTCTGTTTCGACCGCCAAACCTTTCAGGGGAGCATTTGCAACCGTTTGGCACCTTTTTTGAGTGAATTGCCAAATGTCAGATTTTTGATGAAATTGTGACCCCGGGGCTTAGAGATTTTTTCAAAAAAAAATTTTTCTGCCGGCGAAGTTGTTGAGGGCTGATTTCCTGTTCTGTGAAAAAAAGCCTTCTGTTTCGACCGCCAAAACTTTCAGTGGAGCATTTGCAACCGTTTGGCACCATTTTTGAGTGAATTGCCAAAAGTCAGATTTTTGATGAAATTGTGACCCCATGGCCAAAAAAATCATTTTCTGCCGGTGAAGTTGTCGAGGGCTGATTTCCTGTCCTTTAATAAAAAGCCTTCTGTTTCGACCGCCAAACCTTTCAGGCGAGCATTTGCAACCGTTTGGAACCTTTTTTGAGTGAATTGCCAAAAGTCAGATTTTTGATGAAATTGTGACCCCGGGGCTTAGGGATTTTTTCAAAAAAATCTTTTTCTGCCGGTGAAGTTGTCGAGGGCTGATTTCCTGTCTGTTAATAAAAAGCCTTCTTTTTCGACCGCCAAACCTTTCAGGGGAGCATTTGCAACCGTTTGGCACCATTTTTGAGTGAATTGCCAAATGTCAGATTTTTGATGAAATTAGAGATTTTTTCAAAAAAATCTTTTTCTGCCGGTGAAGTTGTCGAGGGCTGATTTCCTGTCCTGTGATAAAAAGCCTTCAGTTTCGAAAGCCAAACCTTTCAGGGGAGCATTTGCAGCTGTTTGGCACCATTTTTGAATGAATTGCCAAAACTCAGATTTTTGATGAAATTGTGACCCCGGGGCCAAAAAAATCTTTTTATGCGGGTGAAGTTGTTGAGGGCTGATTTCCTGTCCTGTGATAAAAAGCCTTCTGTTTCGACCGCCAAACCTTTCAGGGGAGCATTTGCAACCGTTTGACACCTTTTTTGAGTGAATTGTGAAAAGTCAGATTTTTGATGAAATTGTGACCCCGGTGCCAATAAAATCTTTTTCTGCCGGTGAAGTTGTTGAGGGCTGATTTCCTGTCCTTTAATAAAAAGCCTTCTTTTTCGACCGCCAAACCTTTCAGGGGAGCATTTGCAACCGTTTCGCACCATTTTTGAGTGAATTGCCAAAAGTCAGATTTTTGATGAAATTGTGACCCCGGGGCCAGTAAAATCTTTTTCTGCCAGTGAAGTTGTTGAGGGCTGATTTCCTGTCCTGTGATAAAAAGCCTTCTGTTTCGACCGCCAAATCTTTCAGGGGAGCATTTGCAACCGTTTGGCACCTTTTTTGAGTGAATTGCCAAATGTCAGATTTTTGATGAAATTGTGACCCCGGGCCTTAGAGATTTTTTCAAAAAAATCTTTTTCTGCCGGTGAAGTTGTCGAGGGCTGATTTCCTGTCCTGTGATAAAAAGCCTTCTGTTTCGACCGCCAAACCTTTCAGAGGAGCATTTGCAACCGTTTGGCACCATTTTTGATTGAATTGCCAAAAGTCAGATTTTTGATGAAATTGTGACCCCGGGGCCAAAAAAATCTTTTTCTACTGGTGAAGTTGTTGAGGGCTGATTTCCTGTCCTTTAATAAAAAGCCTTCTGTTTCGACCGCCAAACCTTTCAGGGGAGCATTTGCAACCGTTTGGCACCGTTTTTGAGTGAATTGCCAAAGTCAGATTTTTGATGAAATTGTGACCCCGGGCCTTAGAGATTTTTTCAAAAAAATCTTTTTCTGCCGGTGAAGTTGTCGAGGGCTGATTTCCTGTCCTGTGATAAAAAGCCTTCTGTTTCGACCGCCAAACCTTTCAGAGGAGCATTTGCAACCGTTTGGCACCATTTTTGATTGAATTGCCAAAAGTCAGATTTTTGATGAAATTGTGACCCCGGGGCCAAAAAAATCTTTTTCTACTGGTGAAGTTGTTGAGGGCTGATTTCCTGTCCTTTAATAAAAAGCCTTCTGTTTCGACCGCCAAACCTTTCAGGGGAGCATTTGCAACCGTTTGGCACCGCTTTTGAGTGAATTGCCAAAGTCAGATTTTTGATGAAATTGTGACCCCGGGGCTTAGGGATTTTTTCAAAAAAATCTTTTTCTACCGGTGAAGTTGTCGAGGGCTGATTTCCGGTCCTTTAATAAAAAGCCTTCTGTTTCGACCGCCAAACCTTTCAGGGGAGCATTTGCAACCGTTTGGCACCATTTTTGAATGAATTGCCAAAAGTCAGATTTTTGATGAAATTGCGACCCCGGGGCCAAAAAAACATTTTTCTGCCGGTGAAGTTGTTGAGGGCTGATTTCCTGTCCTGTGATAAAAAGCCTTCTGTTTCGACCGCCAAACCTTTCAGGGGAGCATTTGCAACCGTTTGGCACCATTTTTGAGTGAATTGCCAAAGTCAGATTTTTGATGAAATTGTGACCCTGGGGCCAAAAAAATCTTTTTCTGCCGGTGAAGTTGTTGAGGGCTGATTTCCTGTTCTGTGATAAAAAGTCTTCTGTTTCGACCGCCAAACCTTTCGGAGGAGCATTTGCAACCGTTTGGCACCATTTTTGAGTGAACTGCCAAAAGTCAGATTTCTGATGAAATTGTGACCCCGGGGCCAAAAAAATCATTTCTGCCGGTAAAGTTGTCGAGGGCTGATTTCCTGTCCTGTGATAAAAAGCCTTCTGTTTCGACCGCCAAACCTTTCAGGGGAGCATTTGCAACCGTTTGGCACCTTTTTTGAGTGAATTGCCAAATGTCAGATTTTTGATGAAATTGTGACCCCGGGCCTTAGAGATTTTTTCAAAAAAATCTTTTTCTGCCGGTGAAGTTGTCGAGGGCTGATTTCCTGTCCTGTGATAAAAAGCCTTCTGTTTCGACCGCCAAACCTTTCGGAGGAGCATTTGCAACCGTTTGGCACCATTTTTGAGTGAACTGCCAAAACTCAGATTTTTGATGAAATTGTGACCCCGGGGCCAAAAAAATATTTTTCTGCCGGTGAAGTTGTTGAGGGCTGATTTCCTGTCCTGTGATAAAAAGCCTTCGGTTTCGACCGCCAAACCTTTCAGGGGAGCATTTGCAACCGTTTGGCACCATTTTTGAGTGAATTGCCAAAAGTCAGATTTTTGATGAAATTGTGACACCGGGGCCAGTAAAATCTTTTTCTGCCGGTGAAGTTGTTGAGGGCTGATTTCCTGTCCTGTGATAAAAAGCCTTCTGTTTCGACCGCCAAACCTTTCAGGGGAGCATTTGCAACCGTTTGGCACCATTTTTGAGTGAATTGCCAAACGTCAGATTTTTGATGAAATTGTGACCCCGGGGCCAAAAAAATCTTTTTCTGCCGGTGAAGTTGTTGAGGGCTGATTTCCTGTCCTGTGATAAAAAGCCTTCTGTTTCGACCGCCAAACCTTTCAGGGGAGCATTTGCAACCATTTGGCACCATTTTTAAGTGAATTGCCAAAAGTCAGATTTCTGATGAAATTGTGACCCCGGGGCCAAAAAAATCATTTCTGCCGGTAAATTTGTCGAGGGCTGATTTCGTGTCCTGTGATAAAAAGCCTTCTGTTTCAACTGGCCAACCTTTCAGGGGAGCATTTGCAACCGTTTGGCACCTTTTTTGAGTGAATTGCCAAATGTCAGATTTTTGATGAAATTGTGACCCCGGGCCTTAGAGATTTTGCCAAAAAAATCTTTATCTGACGGTGAAGTTTTTGAGGGCTGATTTCCTGTCCTGTGATAAAAAGTCTTCTGTTTCGACCGCCAAACCTTTCAGAGGAGCATTAGCAACCGTTTGGCACCATTTTTGAGTGAACTGCCAAAAGTCAGATTTTTGATGAAATTGTGACCCCGGGGCCAAAAAAAACATTTCTGCCGGTAAAGTTGTCGAGGGCTGATTTCCTGTCCTGTGATAAAAAGCCTTCTGTTTCGACCGCCAAACCTTTCAGGGGAGCATTTGCAACAGTTTGGCACCTTTTTTGAGTGAATTGCCAAATGTCAGATTTTTGATGAAATTGTGACGCCGGGCCTTAGAGATTTTTTCAAAAAAACCTTTTTCTGCCGGTGAAGTTGTCGAGGGCTGATTTCCTGTCCTGTGATAAAAAGCCTTCTGTTTCGACCGCCAAACCTTTCAGGGGAGCATTTGCAACCGTTTGGCACCATTTTTGAGTGAATTGCCAAAAGTCAGATTTTTGATGAAATTGTGACCCCGGGGCCAAAAAAATCTTTCTCTGCCGGTGAAGTTGTTGAGGGTTGATTTCCTGTCCTGTGATAAAAAGCCTTCTGTTTCGACCGCCAAACCTTTCAGGGGAGCATTTGCAACCGTTTGGCACCTTTTTTGAGTGAATTGCCAAATGTCAGATTTTTGATGAAATTGTGACCCCGGGGCTTAGAGATTTTTTCAAAAAAAAATTTTTCTGCCGGCGAAGTTGTTGAGGGCTGATTTCCTGTTCTGTGAAAAAAAGCCTTCTGTTTCGACCGCCAAAACTTTCAGTGGAGCATTTGCAACCGTTTGGCACCATTTTTGAGTGAATTGCCAAAAGTCAGATTTTTGATGAAATTGTGACCCCATGGCCAAAAAAATCATTTTCTGCCGGTGAAGTTGTCGAGGGCTGATTTCCTGTCCTTTAATAAAAAGCCTTCTGTTTCGACCGCCAAACCTTTCAGGCGAGCATTTGCAACCGTTTGGAACCTTTTTTGAGTGAATTGCCAAAAGTCAGATTTTTGATGAAATTGTGACCCCGGGGCTTAGGGATTTTTTCAAAAAAATCTTTTTCTGCCGGTGAAGTTGTCGAGGGCTGATTTCCTGTCTGTTAATAAAAAGCCTTCTTTTTCGACCGCCAAACCTTTCAGGGGAGCATTTGCAACCGTTTGGCACCATTTTTGAGTGAATTGCCAAATGTCAGATTTTTGATGAAATTAGAGATTTTTTCAAAAAAATCTTTTTCTGCCGGTGAAGTTGTCGAGGGCTGATTTCCTGTCCTGTGATAAAAAGCCTTCAGTTTCGAAAGCCAAACCTTTCAGGGGAGCATTTGCAGCTGTTTGGCACCATTTTTGAATGAATTGCCAAAACTCAGATTTTTGATGAAATTGTGACCCCGGGGCCAAAAAAATCTTTTTCTGCCGGTGAAGTTGTCGAGGGCTGATTTCCTGTCCCTTAATAAAAAGCCTTCTGTTTCGACCGCCAAACCTTTCAGGGGAGCATGTGCAACCGTTTGGCACCTTTTTTGAGTGAATTGCCAAAAGTCAGATTTTTGATGAAATTGTGACCCCGGGGCCAAAAAAATCTTTTTCTGCCGGTGAAGTTGTCGAGGGCTGATTTCCTGTCCTGAGATAAAAAGTCTTCTGTTTCGACCGCCAAACCTTTCAGAGGAGCATTTGCAACCGTTTGGCACCATTTTTGAGTGAATTGCCAAAAGTCAGATTTTTGATGAAATTGTGACCCCGGGGCCAAAAAAATCTTTTTCTGCCGGTGAAGTTGTCGAGGGCTGATTTCTTGTCCTTTAATAAAAAGCCTTCTGTTTCGACCGCCAAACCTTTCAGGGGAGCATTTGCAACCGTTTGGCACCGTTTTTGAGTGAATTGCCAAAAGTCAGATTTTTGATGAAATTGTGACCCCGGGGCTTAGGGATTTTTTCAAAAAAATCTTTTTCTGCCGGTGAAGTTGTCGAGGGCTGATTTCCGGTCCTTTAATAAAAAGCCTTCTGTTTCGACCGCCAAACCTTTCAGGGGAGCATTTGCAACCGTTTGGCACCATTTTTTAGTGAATTGCCAAAAGTCAGATTTTTGATGAAATTGTGACCCCGGGGCTTAGAGATTTTTTCACAAAAATATTTTTCTGCCGGTGAAGTTGTCGAGGGCTGATTTCCTGTCCTGAGATAAAAAGTCTCCTGTTTCGACCGCCAAACCGTTCAGGGGAGCATGTGCAACCGTTTGGCACCTTCTTTGAGTGAATTGCCAAAAGTCACATTTTTGATGAAATTGTGACCCCGGGGCTTAGGGATTTTTTCAAAAAAATCTTTTTCTGCCGGTGAAGTTGTCGAGGGCTGATTTCCTGTCCTGTGATAAAAAGTCTTCTGTTTCGACCGCCAAACCTTTCAGAGGAGCATTTGCAACCGTTTGGCACCATTTTTGAGTGAACTGCCAAAAGTCAGATTTTTGATGAAATTGTGACCCCGGGGCCAAAAAAATCTTTTTCTGCCGGTGAAGTTGTTGAGAGCTGATTTCCTGTCCTGTGATAAAAAGCCTTCTGTTTCGACCGCCAAACCTTTCAGGGGAGCATTTTCAACCGTTTGGCACCTTTTTTGAGTGAATTGCCAAATGTCAGATTTTTGATGAAATTGTGACCCCGGGGCTTAGAGATTTTTTCAAAAAAAAAAAAATTCTGCCGGTGAAGTTGTCGAGGGCTGATTTCCTGTCCTGTGATAAAAAGCCTTCTGTTTCGACCGCCAAACCTTTCAGAGGAGCATTTGCAACCGTTTGGCACCATTTTTGATTGAATTGCCAAAAGTCAGATTTTTGATGAAATTGTGACCCCGGGGCCAAAAAAATCTTTTTCTGCCGGTGAAGTTGTCGAGGGCTGATTTCTTGTCCTTTAATAAAAAGCCTTCTGTTTCGACCGCCAAACCTTTCAGGGGAGCATTTGCAACCGTTTGGCACCGTTTTTGAGTGAATTGCCAAAAGTCAGATTTTTGATGAAATTGTGACCCCGGGGCTTAGGGATTTTTTCAAAAAAATCTTTTTCTGCCGGTGAAGTTGTCGAGGGCTGATTTCCTGTCCTGTGATAAAAAGCCTTCTGTTTCGACCGCCAAACCTTTCAGGGGAGCATTTGCAACCGTTTGGCACCTTTTTTGAGTGAATTGCCAAATGTCAGATTTTTGATGAAATTGTGACCCCGGGGCTTAGAGATTTTTTCAAAAAAATCTTTTTCTGCCGGTGAAGTTGTCGAGGGCTGATTTCCTGTCCTGTGATAAAAAGCCTTCTGTTTCGACCGCCAAACCTTTCAGTGGAGCATTTGCAACCATTTGGCACCATTTTTGAGTGAATTGCCAAAAGTCAGATTTTTGATGAAATTGTGACCCGGGGGCCAAAAAAATCATTTTCTGCCGGTGAAGTTGTCGAGGGCTGATTTCCTGTCCTTTAATAAAAAGCCTTCTGTTTCGACCGCCAAACCTTTCAGGGGAGCATGTGCAACCGTTTGGCACCTTTTTTGAGTGAATTGCCAAAAGTCAGATTTTTGATGAAATTGTGACCCCGGGGCTTAGGGATTTTTTCAAAAAAATCTTTTTCTGCCGGTGAAGTCGTCGAGGGCTGATTTCCTGTCTGTTAATAAAAAGCCTTCTTTTTCGACCGCCAAACCGTTCAGGGGAGCATTTACAACCGTTTGGCACCATTTTTGAGTGAATTGCCAAAAGTCAGATTTTTGATGAAATTGTGACCCCGGGGCCAAAAAAATCTTTTTCTGCGGGTGAAGTTGTTGAGGGCTGATTTCCTGTCCTGTGATAAAAAGCCTTCTGTTTCGACTGCCAAACCTTTCAGGGGAGCATTTGCAACCGTTTGGCACCTTTTTTGAATGAATTGCCAAATGTCAGATTTTTTATGAAATTGTGACCCCGGGCCTTAGAGATTTTTTCAAAAAAATCTTTTTCTGCCGGTGAACTTGTCGAGGGCTGATTTCCTGTCCTGTGATAAAAAGTCTTCTGTTTCAACCGCCAAACCTTTCAGAGGAGCATTTGCCACCGTTTGGCACCATTTTTGAGTGAACTGCCAAAAGTCAGATTTTTGATGAAATTGTGACCCCGGGGCCAAAAAAATCTTTTTATGCCCCTGAAGTTGTTGAGAGCTGATTTCCTGTCCTGTGATAAAAAGCCTTCTGTTTCGACCGCCAAACCTTTCAGGGGAGCATTTGCATCCGTTTGGCACCTTTTTTGAGTGAATTGCCAAATGTCAGATTTTTGATGAAATTGTGACCCCGGGGCTTAGAGATTTTTTCCAAAAAAAAAAATTCTGCCGGTGAAGTTCTCGAGGGCTGATTTCCTGTCCTGTGATAAAAAGCCTTCTGTTTCGACCGCCAAACCTTTCAGAGGAGCATTTGCAACCGTTTGGCACCATTTTTGAGTGAATTGCCAAAAGTCAGATTTTTGATGAAATTGTGACCCAGGGGCCAAAAAAATCTTTTTCTGCCGGTGAAGTTGTCGAGGGCTGATTTCCTGTCCTTTAATAAGAAGCCTTCTGTTTCGACCGTCAAACCTTTCAGGGGAGCATTTGCAACCGTTTGGCACCGTTTTTGAGTGAATTGCCAAAAGTCAGATTTTTGATGAAATTGTGACCCCGGGGCTTAGGGATTTTTTCAAAAAAAATCTTTTTCTGCCGGTGAAGTTGTCGAGGGCTGATTTCCGGTCCTTTAATAAAAAGCCTTCTGTTTCGACCGCCAAACCTTTCAGGGGAGCATTTGCAACCGTTTGGCACCATTTTTTAGTGAATTGCCAAAAGTCAGATTTTTGATGAAATTGTGACCCCGGGGCCAAAAAAATCTTTTTCGGCCGGTGAAGTTGTTGAGGGCTGATTTCCTGTCCTGTGATAAAAAGCCTTCTGTTTCGACTGCCAAACCTTTCAGGGGAGCATTTGCAACCGTTTGGCACCTTTTTTGAGTGAATTGCCAAATGTCAGATTTTTGATGAAATTGTGACCCCGGGCCTTAGAGATTTTTTCAAAAAAATCTTTTTCTGCCGGTGAAGTTGTCGAGGGCTGATTTCCTGTCCTGTGATAAAAAGTCTTCTGTTTCGACCGCCAAACCTTTCAGAGGAGCATTTGCCACCGTTTGGCACCATTTTTGAGTGAACTGCCAAAAGTCAGATTTTTGATGAAATTGTGACCCCGGGGCCAAAAAAATCTTTTTATGCCCCTGAAGTTGTTGAGAGCTGATTTCCTGTCCTGTGATAAAAAGCCTTCTGTTTCGACCGCCAAACCTTTCAGGGGAGCATTTGCATCCGTTTGGCACCTTTTTTGAGTGAATTGCCAAATGTCAGATTTTTGATGAAATTGTGACCCCGGGGCTTAGAGATTTTTTCCAAAAAAAAAAATTCTGCCGGTGAAGTTGTCGAGGGCTGATTTCCTGTCCTGTGATAAAAAGCCTTCTGTTTCGACCGCCAAACCTTTCAGAGGAGCATTTGCAACCGTTTGGCACCATTTTTGAGTGAATTGCCAAAAGTCAGATTTTTAATGAAATTGTGACCCAGGGGCCAAAAAAATCTTTTTCTGCCGGTGAAGTTGTCGAGGGCTGATTTCCTGTCCTTTAATAAGAAGCCTTCTGTTTCGACCGTCAAACCTTTCAGGGGAGCATTTGCAACCGTTTGGCACCGTTTTTGAGTGAATTGCCAAAAGTCAGATTTTTGATGAAATTGTGACCCCGGGGCTTAGGGATTTTTTCAAAAAAATCTTTTTCTGCCGGTGAAGTTGTTGAGGGCTGATTTCCTGTTCTGTGATAAAAAGCCTTCTGTTTCGACCGCCAAACCTTTCAGGGGAGCATTTGCAACCGTTTGGCACCTTTTTTGAGTGAATTGCCAAATGTCAGATTTTTGATGAAATTGTGACCCCGGGCCTTAGAGATTTTTTCAAAAAAATCTTTTTCTGCCGGTGAAGTTGTCGAGGGCTGATATCCTGTCCTGTGATAAAAAGCCTTCTGTTTCGACCGCCAAACCTTTCAGGGGAGCATTTGCAACCGTTTGGCACCATTTTTGAGTGAATTGCTAAAAGTCAGATTTTTGATGAAATTGTGACCCCGGGGCCAAAAAAATCATTTTCTGCCGGTGAAGTTGTCGAGGGCTGATTTCCTGTCCTGTGATAAAAAGCCTTCTGTTTCGACCGCCAAACCTTTCAGGGGAGCATTTGCAACCGTTTGGCACCTTTTTTGAGTGAATTGCCAAATGTCAGATTTTTGATGAAATTGTGACCCCGGGGCTTAGAGATTTTTTCAAAAAAATCTTTTTCTGCCGGTGAAGTTGTCGAGGGCTGATTTCCTGTCCTGTGATAAAAAGCCTTCTGTTTCGACCGCCAAACCTTTCAGTGGAGCATTTGCAACCATTTTGCACCATTTTTGAGTGAATTGCCAAAAGTCAGATTTTTGATGAAATTGTGACCCGGGGGCCAAAAAAATCATTTTCTGCCGGTGAAGTTGTCGAGGGCTGATTTCCTGTCCTTTAATAAAAAGCCTTCTGTTTCGACCGCCAAACCTTTCAGGGGAGCATGTGCAACCGTTTGGCACCTTTTTTGAGTGAATTGCCAAAAGTCAGATTTTTGATGAAATTGTGACCCCGGGGCTTAGGGATTTTTTCAAAAAAATCTTTTTCTGCCGGTGAAGTCGTCGAGGGCTGATTTCCTGTCTGTTAATAAAAAGCCTTCTTTTTCGACCGCCAAACCGTTCAGGGGAGCATTTACAACCGTTTGGCACCATTTTTGAGTGAATTGCCAAAAGTCAGATTTTTGATGAAATTGTGACCCCGGGGCCAAAAAAATCTTTTTCTGCCGGTGAAGTTGTTGAGGGCTGATTTCCTGTCCTGTGATAAAAAGCCTTCTGTTTCGACTGCCAAACCTTTCAGGGGAGCATTTGCAACCGTTTGGCACCTTTTTTGAATGAATTGCCAAATGTCAGATTTTTTATGAAATTGTGACCCCGGGCCTTAGAGATTTTTTCAAAAAAATCTTTTTCTGCCGGTGAAGTTGTCGAGGGCTGATTTCCTGTCCTGTGATAAAAAGTCTTCTGTTTCAACCGCCAAACCTTTCAGAGGAGCATTTGCCACCGTTTGGCACCATTTTTGAGTGAACTGCCAAAAGTCAGATTTTTGATGAAATTGTGACCCCGGGGCCAAAAAAATCTTTTTATGCCCCTGAAGTTGTTGAGAGCTGATTTCCTGTCCTGTGATAAAAAGCCTTCTGTTTCGACCGCCAAACCTTTCAGGGGAGCATTTGCATCCGTTTGGCACCTTTTTTGAGTGAATTGCCAAATGTCAGATTTTTGATGAAATTGTGACCCCGGGGCTTAGAGATTTTTTCAAAAAAATCTTTTTCTGCCGGTGAAGTTGTCGAGGGCTGATTTCCTGTCCTGTGATAAAAAGCCTTCCGTTTCGACCGCCAAACCTTTCAGAGGAGCATTTCCAACCGTTTGGCACCATTTTTGATTGAATTGCCAAAAGTCAGATTTTTGATGAAATTGTGACCCCGGGGCCAAAAAAATCTTTTTCTGCTGGTGAAGTTGTCGAGGGCTGATTTCCTGTCCTTTAATAAAAAGCCTTCTGTTTCGACCGCCAAACCTTTCAGGGGAGCATTTGCAACCGTTTGGCACCGTTTTTGAGTGAATTGCCAAAAGTCAGATTTTTGATGAAATTGTGACCCCGGGGCTTAGGGATTTTTTCAAAAAAATCTTTTTCTGCCGGTGAAGTTGTCGAGGGCTGATTTCCGGTCCTTTAATAAAAAGCCTTCTGTTTCGACCGCCAAACCTTTCAGTGGAGCATTTGCAACCGTTTGGCTCCTTTTTTGAGTGAATTGCCAAAAGTCAGATTTTTGATGAAATTGTGACCCCGGGTGTCAGAGCTGGCTCCTGGTCCCAGCTCACAGAGGACCAACACTAGCCGGTAGTAATGTACAAAAGTCTTTATTGAAGTACAGTTTCCATTTCCAAGCCGCAGCGCCCCAGCTCTACGTCTAGGGTTTAGACCGGCGAAGCTCCATCTGAATCTCCGCCCCCTGTACACCAGTTTAAGACTCTAACCTTACTCCACCTCTTCCTTCTCTCCTTTCTCCTCTGGGTCCTGCTACCCCCCTGGGTCCCTTCTTTCCTGGACTCTTCCGACGCAGACGTTGACCCCCCTGACTCCTCCCTCTCTCTTCGACGGGCTTTAGGACCCGGCTCCCTATCCGGGCTGCCAACTGTGCTGCTCTCCTGTACATTTGAACTTGGCGCGCGTGCGCAGCTTTTAACCTTCCTCTTGACCGTTTCCTCGCTCTCCGACGAAGGCGTGGTCAATCCTGCGTCATGTTCTCCCGCTGGTAGCGCGCCGCCTGATCCCGATGCCTGGGACTCCTCCCCCCTACTGCACTCTGGTGTGGACGATGGTCCGGATTTCCAACTGCTGCTCTCTGAGTCCCCTCTGGCCCCTTCTTCCTGAAGTGCCCCCTGGGCACTCCCCTTGCCCTGACCATGGGAGCCCCTTTTTGTGAATCCTCCGATTCACTGGAAAGACTCAGAGACCTCGGACCGCTGTCATCGCTGACATTTCCTTCGGACTCCTCCCCCTCGCTCTCCATTTCCTCCCTATCCTGTGCCTCTGCTCCTGAACCCCTGACACCGGGCCTTAGAGATTTTGCCAAAAAAGTCTTTGTCTGACGATGAAGTTTTTGAGGGCTGATTTCCTGTCCTGTGATAAAAAGCCTTCTGTTTCGACCGCCAAACCTTTCAGAGGAGCATATGCAACCGTTTGGCACCGTTTTTGAGTGAATTGCCAAAAGTCAGATTTTTGATGAAATTGTGACCCCGGGGCTTAGAGATTTTTTCACAAAAATATTTTTCTGCCGGTGAAGTTGTCAAGGGCTGATTTCCTGTCCTGTGATAAAAAGTCTTCTGTTTCGACCGCCAAACCTTTCAGGGGAGCATTTGCAACCGTTTGGCACCGTTTTTGAGTGAATTGCCAAAAGTCAGATTTTTGATGAAATTGTGACCCCGGGGCTTAGAGATTTTTTCACAAAAATATTTTTCTGCCGGTGAAGTTGTCGAGGGCTGATTTCCTGTCCTGTGATAAAAAGTCTTCTGTTTCGACCGCCAAACCTTTCAGAGGAGCATTTGCAACCGTTTGGCACCATTTTTGAGTGAACTGCCAAAAGTCAGATTTTTGAAGAAATTGTGACCCCGGGGCCAAAAAAATCTTTTTCTGCCGGTGAAGTTGTCGAGGGCTGATTTCCTGTCCTTTAATAAAAAGCCTTCTGTTTCGACCGCCAAACCGTTCAGGGGAGCATGTGCAACCGTTTGGCACCTTCTTTGAGTGAATTGCCAAAAGTCACATTTTTGATGAAATTGTGACCCCGGGGCTTAGGGATTTTTTCAAAAAAATCTTTTTCTGCCGGTGAAGTTGTCGAGGGCTGATTTCCTGTCTGTTAATAAAAAGCCTTCTTTTTCGACCGCCAAACCTTTCAGGGGAGCATTTGCAACCGTTTGGCACCATTTTTGAGTGATTTGCCAAAAGTCAGATTTTTGATGAAATTGTGACCCCGGGGCCAAAAAAATCTTTTTCTGCCGGTGAAGTTGTTGACGGCTGATTTCCTGTTCTGTGATAAAAAGCCTTCTGTTTCGACCGCCAAACCTTTCATGGGAGCATTTGCAACCGTTTGGCACCTTTTTTGAGTGAATTGCCAAATGTCAGATTTTTGATGAAATTGTGACCCCGGGCCTTAGAGATTTTTTCAAAAAAATCTTTTTTTGCCGGTGAAGTTGTCGAGGGCTGATTTCCTGTCCTGTGATAAAAAGTCTTCTGTTTCGACCGCCAAACCTTTCAGAGGAGCATTTGCAACCGTTTGGCACCATTTTTGAGTGAACTGCCAAAAGTCAGATTTTTGATGAAATTGTGACCCCGGGGCCAAAAAAATCTTTTTCTGCCGGTGAAGTTGTCGAGGGCTGATTTCTTGTCCTTTAATAAAAAGCCTTCTGTTTCAACCGCCAAACCTTTCAGGGGAGCATTTGCAACCGTTTGGCACCGTTTTTGAGTGAATTGCCAAAAGTCAGATTTTTGATGAAATTGTGACCCCGGGGTTTAGGGATTTTTTCAAAAAAATCTTTTTCTGCCGGTGAAGTTGTCGAGGGCTGATTTCCGGTCCTTTAATAAAAAGCCTTCTGTTTCGACCGCCAAACCTTTCAGGGGAGCATTTGCAACCGTTTGGCACCATTTTTTAGTGAATTGCCAAAAGTCAGATTTTTGATGAAATTGTGACCCCGGGACCAAAAAAATCTTTTTCTGCCGGTGAAGTTGTCGAGGGCTGATTTCCTGTCCTTTAATAAAAAGCCTTCTGTTTCGACCGCCAAACCGTTCAGGGGAGCCTGTGCAACCGTTTGGCACCTTTTTTGATTGAATTGCCAAATGTCAGATTTTTGATGAAATTGTGACCCCGGGCCTTAGAGATTTTTTCAAAAAAATCTTTTTCTGCCGGTGAAGTTGTCGAGGGCTGATTTCCTGTCCTGTGATATAAAGTCTTCTGTTTCGACCGCCAAACCTTTCAGAGGAGCATTTGCAACCGTTTGGCACCATTTTTGAGTGAACTGCCAAAAGTCAGATTTTTGATGAAATTGTGATCCCGGGGCCAAAAAAATCTTTTTCTGCCGGTGAAGTTGTCGAGGGCTGATTTCCTGTCCTGTGATAAAAAGCCTTCAGTTTTGACCGCCAAACCTTTCAGGGGAGCATTTGCAACCGTTTGGCACCATTTTTGAGTGAATTGCAAAAAGTCAGATTTTTGATGAAATTGTGACCCCGGGGATTAGGGATTTTTTTCAAAAAAATCTTTTTCTGCCGGTGAAGTTGGCGAGGGCTGATTTCAAGTCCTTTAATAAAAAGCCTTCTTTTTCGACCGCCAAACCTTTCAGGGGAGCATTTGGAACCGTTTGGCACCATTTTTGAATGAATTGCCAAAAGTCAGATTTTTGATGAAATTGTGACCCCAGGGCCAAAAAAATCTTTTTCTGCGGGTGAAGTTGTTGAGGGCTGATTTCCTGTCCTGTGATAAAAAGCCTTCTGTTTCGACCGCCAAACCTTTCAGGGGAGCATTTGCAACTGTTTGGCACCATTTTTGAATGAATTGCCAAAAGTCAGATTTCTGATGAAATTGTGACCCCGGGGCCAAAAAAATCTTTTTCTGCAGGTGAAGTTGTTGAGGGCTGATTTCCTGTCCTGTGATCAAAAGCCTTCTGTTTCGACCGCCAAACCTTTCAGGGGAGCATTTGCAACCATTTGGCACCATTTTTGAATGAGTTGCCAAAAGGCAGATTTTTGATGAAATTGTGACCCCGGGGCTTAGAGATTTTTTCAAAAAAATCTTTTTCTGCCGGTGAAGTTGTCGAGGGCTGATTTCCTGTCCTGTGATAAAAAGCCTTCTGTTTCGACCGCCAAACCTTTCAGGGGAGCATTTGCAACCGTTTGGCACCATTTTTGATTGAATTGCCAAATGTCAGATTTTTGATGAAATTGTGACCCCGGGGCTTAGAGATTTTTTCAAAAAAATCTTTTTCTGCCGGTGAAGTTGTCGAGGGCTGATTTCCTGTCCTGTGATAAAAAGCCTTCTGTTTCGACCGCCAAACCTTTCAGAGGAGCATTTGCAACCGTTTGGCACCATTTTTGAGTGAACTGCCAAAAGTCAGATTTTTGATGAAATTGTGACCCCGGGGCCAAAAAAAATCTTTTTCTGCCGGTGAAGTTGTTGAGGGCTGATTTCCTGTTCTGTGATAAAAAGTCTTCTGTTTCGACCGCCAAACCTTTCGGAGGAGCATTTGCAACCGTTTGGCACCATTTTTGAGTGAACTGCCAAAAGTCAGATTTTTGATGAAATTGTGACCCCGGGGCCAAAAAAATCTTTTTCTGCCGGTGAAGTTGTTGAGGGCTGATTTCCTGTTCTGTGATAAAAAGTCTTCTGTTTCGACCGCCAAACCTTTCGGAGGAGCATTTGCAACCATTTGGCACCATTTTTGAGTGAACTGCCAAAAGTCAGATTTTTGATGAAATTGTGACCCCGGGGCCAAAAAAATCTTTTTCTGCCGGTGAAGTTGTTGAGGGCTTATTTCCTGTCCTGTGATAAAAAGCCTTCTGTTTCGACCGCCAAACCTTTCAGGGGAGCATTTGCAACCGTTTGGCACCATTTTTGAGTGAATTGCCAAAAGTCAGATCTTTGATGAAATTGTGACCCCGCGGCCAAAAAAATCTTTTTCTGCCGGTGAAGTTGTTGAGGGCTGATTTCCTGTCCTGTGATAAAAAGCCTTCTGTTTCGACCGCCAAACCTTTCAGGGGAGCATTTGCAACCATTTGGCACCTTTTTTGAGTGAATTGCCAAATGTCAGATTTTTGATGAAATTGTGACCCCGGGGCTTAGAGATTTTTTCAAAAAAAAATTTTTCTGCCGGCGAAGTTGTCGAGGGCTGATTTCCTGTTCTGTGAAAAAAAGCCTTCTGTTTCGACCGCCAAACCTTTCAGTGGAGCATTTGCAACCGTTTGGCACCATTTTTGAGTGAATTGCCAAAAGTCAGATTTTTGATGAAATTGTGACCCCGGGGCCAAAAAAATCATTTTCTGCCGGTGAAGTTGTCGAGGGCTGATTTCCTGTCCTTTAATAAAAAGCCTTCTGTTTCGACCGCCAAACCTTTCAGGCAAGCATTTGCAACCGTTTGGCATCTTTTTTGAGTGAATTGCCAAAAGTCAGATTTTTGATGAAATTGTGACCCCGGGGCTTAGGGATTTTTTCAAAAAAATCTTTTTCTGCCGGTGAAGTTGTCGAGGGCTGATTTCCTGTCTGTTAATAAAAAGCCTTCTTTTTCGACCGCCAAACCTTTCAAAGGAGCATTTGCAACCGTTTGGCACCATTTTTGAGTGAACTGCCAAAAGTCAGATTTTTGAAGAAATTGTGTCCCCGGGGCCAAAAAAATCTTTTTCTGCCGGTGAAGTTGTTGAGGGCTGATTTCCTGTTCTGTGATAAAAAGTCTTCTGTTTCGACCGCCAAACCTTTCGGAGGAGCATTTGCAACCGTTTGGCACCATTTTTGAGTGAACTGCCAAAAGTCAGATTTTTGATGAAATTGTGACCCCGGGTCCAAAAAAATCTTTTTCTGCCGGTGAAGTTGTTGAGGGCTGATTTCCTGTCCTGTGATAAAAAGCCTTCTGTTTCGACCGCCAAACCTTTCAGGGGAGCATTTGCAACCGTTTGGCACAATTTTTGAGTGAATTGCCAAATGTCAGATTTTTGATGAAATTAGAGATTTTTTCAAAAAAATCTTTTTCTGCCGGTGAAGTTGTCCAGGGCTGATTTCCTGTCCTGTGATAAAAAGCCTTGTGTTTCGACCGCCAAACTTTTCGGAGGAGCATTTGCAATCGTTTGGCACCATTTTTGAGTGAACTGCCAAAAGTCAGATTTTTGATGAAATTGTGACCCCGGGGCCAAAAAAAACATTTCTGCCGGTAAAGTTGTCGAGGGCTGATTTCCTGTCCTGTGATAAAAAGCCTTCTGTTTCGACCGCCAAACCTTTCAGGGGAGCATTTGCAACAGTTTGGCACCTTTTTTGAGTGAATTGCCAAATGTCAGATTTTTGATGAAATTGTGACGCCGGGCCTTAGAGATTTTTTCAAAAAAACCTTTTTCTGCCGGTGAAGTTGTCGAGGGCTGATTTCCTGTCCTGTGATAAAAAGCCTTCTGTTTCGACCGCCAAACCTTTCAGGGGAGCATTTGCAACCGTTTGGCACCATTTTTGAGTGAATTGCCAAAAGTCAGATTTTTGATGAAATTGTGACCCCGGGGCCAAAAAAATCTTTTTCTGCCGGTGAAGTTGTTGAGGGCTGATTTCCTGTTCTGTGATAAAAAGTCTTCTGTTTCGACCGCCAAACCTTTCGGAGGAGCATTTGCAACCATTTGGCACCATTTTTGAGTGAACTGCCAAAAGTCAGATTTTTGATGAAATTGTGACCCCGGGGCCAAAAAAATCTTTTTCTGCCGGTGAAGTTGTTGAGGGCTTATTTCCTGTCCTGTGATAAAAAGCCTTCTGTTTCGACCGCCAAACCTTTCAGGGGAGCATTTGCAACCGTTTGGCACCATTTTTGAGTGAATTGCCAAAAGTCAGATTTTTGATGAAATTGTGACCCCGCGGCCAAAAAAATCTTTTTCTGCCGGTGAAGTTGTTGAGGGCTGATTTCCTGTCCTGTGATAAAAAGCCTTCTGTTTCGACCGCCAAACCTTTCAGGGGAGCATTTGCAACCATTTGGCACCTTTTTTGAGTGAATTGCCAAATGTCAGATTTTTGATGAAATTGTGACCCCGGGGCTTAGAGATTTTTTCAAAAAAAAATTTTTCTGCCGGCGAAGTTGTCGAGGGCTGATTTCCTGTTCTGTGAAAAAAAGCCTTCTGTTTCGACCGCCAAACCTTTCAGTGGAGCATTTGCAACCGTTTGGCACCATTTTTGAGTGAATTGCCAAAAGTCAGATTTTTGATGAAATTGTGACCCCGGGGCCAAAAAAATCATTTTCTGCCGGTGAAGTTGTCGAGGGCTGATTTCCTGTCCTTTAATAAAAAGCCTTCTGTTTCGACCGCCAAACCTTTCAGGCAAGCATTTGCAACCGTTTGGCATCTTTTTTGAGTGAATTGCCAAAAGTCAGATTTTTGATGAAATTGTGACCCCGGGGCTTAGGGATTTTTTCAAAAAAATCTTTTTCTGCCGGTGAAGTTGTCGAGGGCTGATTTCCTGTCTGTTAATAAAAAGCCTTCTTTTTCGACCGCCAAACCTTTCAGAGGAGCATTTGCAACCGTTTGGCACCATTTTTGAGTGAACTGCCAAAAGTCAGATTTTTGAAGAAATTGTGTCCCCGGGGCCAAAAAAATCTTTTTCTGCCGGTGAAGTTGTTGAGGGCTGATTTCCTGTTCTGTGATAAAAAGTCTTCTGTTTCGACCGCCAAACCTTTCGGAGGAGCATTTGCAACCGTTTGGCACCATTTTTGAGTGAACTGCCAAAAGTCAGATTTTTGATGAAATTGTGACCCCGGGTCCAAAAAAATCTTTTTCTGCCGGTGAAGTTGTTGAGGGCTGATTTCCTGTCCTGTGATAAAAAGCCTTCTGTTTCGACCGCCAAACCTTTCAGGGGAGCATTTGCAACCGTTTGGCACAATTTTTGAGTGAATTGCCAAATGTCAGATTTTTGATGAAATTAGAGATTTTTTCAAAAAAATCTTTTTCTGCCGGTGAAGTTGTCCAGGGCTGATTTCCTGTCCTGTGATAAAAAGCCTTGTGTTTCGACCGCCAAACTTTTCGGAGGAGCATTTGCAATCGTTTGGCACCATTTTTGAGTGAACTGCCAAAAGTCAGATTTTTGATGAAATTGTGACCCCGGGGCCAAAAAAAACATTTCTGCCGGTAAAGTTGTCGAGGGCTGATTTCCTGTCCTGTGATAAAAAGCCTTCTGTTTCGACCGCCAAACCTTTCAGGGGAGCATTTGCAACAGTTTGGCACCTTTTTTGAGTGAATTGCCAAATGTCAGATTTTTGATGAAATTGTGACGCCGGGCCTTAGAGATTTTTTCAAAAAAACCTTTTTCTGCCGGTGAAGTTGTCGAGGGCTGATTTCCTGTCCTGTGATAAAAAGCCTTCTGTTTCGACCGCCAAACCTTTCAGGGGAGCATTTGCAACCGTTTGGCACCATTTTTGAGTGAATTGCCAAAAGTCAGATTTTTGATGAAATTGTGACCCCGGGGCCAAAAAAATCTTTCTCTGCCGGTGAAGTTGTTGAGGGTTGATTTCCTGTCCTGGGATAAAAAGCCTTCTGTTTCGACCGCCAAACCTTTCAGGGGAGCATTTGCAACCGTTTGGCACCTTTTTTGAGTGAATTGCCAAATGTCAGATTTTTGATGAAATTGTGACCCCGGGGCTTAGAGATTTTTTCAAAAAAAAATTTTTCTGCCGGCGAAGTTGTTGAGGGCTGATTTCCTGTTCTGTGAAAAAAAGCCTTCTGTTTCGACCGCCAAAACTTTCAGTGGAGCATTTGCAACCGTTTGGCACCATTTTTGAGTGAATTGCCAAAAGTCAGATTTTTGATGAAATTGTGACCCCATGGCCAAAAAAATCATTTTCTGCCGGTGAAGTTGTCGAGGGCTGATTTCCTGTCCTTTAATAAAAAGCCTTCTGTTTCGACCGCCAAACCTTTCAGGCGAGCATTTGCAACCGTTTGGAACCTTTTTTGAGTGAATTGCCAAAAGTCAGATTTTTGATGAAATTGTGACCCCGGGGCTTAGGGATTTTTTCAAAAAAATCTTTTTCTGCCGGTGAAGTTGTCGAGGGCTGATTTCCTGTCTGTTAATAAAAAGCCTTCTTTTTCGACCGCCAAACCTTTCAGGGGAGCATTTGCAACCGTTTGGCACCATTTTTGAGTGAATTGCCAAATGTCAGATTTTTGATGAAATTAGAGATTTTTTCAAAAAAATCTTTTTCTGCCGGTGAAGTTGTCGAGGGCTGATTTCCTGTCCTGTGATAAAAAGCCTTCAGTTTCGAAAGCCAAACCTTTCAGGGGAGCATTTGCAGCTGTTTGGCACCATTTTTGAATGAATTGCCAAAACTCAGATTTTTGATGAAATTGTGACCCCGGGGCCAAAAAAATCTTTTTATGCGGGTGAAGTTGTTGAGGGCTGATTTCCTGTCCTGTGATAAAAAGCCTTCTGTTTCGACCGCCAAACCTTTCAGGGGAGCATTTGCAACCGTTTGACACCTTTTTTGAGTGAATTGTGAAAAGTCAGATTTTTGATGAAATTGTGACCCCGGTGCCAATAAAATCTTTTTCTGCCGGTGAAGTTGTTGAGGGCTGATTTCCTGTCCTTTAATAAAAAGCCTTCTTTTTCGACCGCCAAACCTTTCAGGGGAGCATTTGCAACCGTTTCGCACCATTTTTGAGTGAATTGCCAAAAGTCAGATTTTTGATGAAATTGTGACCCCGGGGCCAGTAAAATCTTTTTCTGCCAGTGAAGTTGTTGAGGGCTGATTTCCTGTCCTGTGATAAAAAGCCTTCTGTTTCGACCGCCAAATCTTTCAGGGGAGCATTTGCAACCGTTTGGCACCTTTTTTGAGTGAATTGCCAAATGTCAGATTTTTGATGAAATTGTGACCCCGGGCCTTAGAGATTTTTTCAAAAAAATCTTTTTCTGCCGGTGAAGTTGTCGAGGGCTGATTTCCTGTCCTGTGATAAAAAGCCTTCTGTTTCGACCGCCAAACCTTTCAGAGGAGCATTTGCAACCGTTTGGCACCATTTTTGATTGAATTGCCAAAAGTCAGATTTTTGATGAAATTGTGACCCCGGGGCCAAAAAAATCTTTTTCTACTGGTGAAGTTGTTGAGGGCTGATTTCCTGTCCTTTAATAAAAAGCCTTCTGTTTCGACCGCCAAACCTTTCAGGGGAGCATTTGCAACCGTTTGGCACCGTTTTTGAGTGAATTGCCAAAGTCAGATTTTTGATGAAATTGTGACCCCGGGCCTTAGAGATTTTTTCAAAAAAATCTTTTTCTGCCGGTGAAGTTGTCGAGGGCTGATTTCCTGTCCTGTGATAAAAAGCCTTCTGTTTCGACCGCCAAACCTTTCAGAGGAGCATTTGCAACCGTTTGGCACCATTTTTGATTGAATTGCCAAAAGTCAGATTTTTGATGAAATTGTGACCCCGGGGCCAAAAAAATCTTTTTCTACTGGTGAAGTTGTTGAGGGCTGATTTCCTGTCCTTTAATAAAAAGCCTTCTGTTTCGACCGCCAAACCTTTCAGGGGAGCATTTGCAACCGTTTGGCACCGCTTTTGAGTGAATTGCCAAAGTCAGATTTTTGATGAAATTGTGACCCCGGGGCTTAGGGATTTTTTCAAAAAAATCTTTTTCTACCGGTGAAGTTGTCGAGGGCTGATTTCCGGTCCTTTAATAAAAAGCCTTCTGTTTCGACCGCCAAACCTTTCAGGGGAGCATTTGCAACCGTTTGGCACCATTTTTGAATGAATTGCCAAAAGTCAGATTTTTGATGAAATTGCGACCCCGGGGCCAAAAAAACATTTTTCTGCCGGTGAAGTTGTTGAGGGCTGATTTCCTGTCCTGTGATAAAAAGCCTTCTGTTTCGACCGCCAAACCTTTCAGGGGAGCATTTGCAACCGTTTGGCACCATTTTTGAGTGAATTGCCAAAGTCAGATTTTTGATGAAATTGTGACCCTGGGGCCAAAAAAATCTTTTTCTGCCGGTGAAGTTGTTGAGGGCTGATTTCCTGTTCTGTGATAAAAAGTCTTCTGTTTCGACCGCCAAACCTTTCGGAGGAGCATTTGCAACCGTTTGGCACCATTTTTGAGTGAACTGCCAAAAGTCAGATTTCTGATGAAATTGTGACCCCGGGGCCAAAAAAATCATTTCTGCCGGTAAAGTTGTCGAGGGCTGATTTCCTGTCCTGTGATAAAAAGCCTTCTGTTTCGACCGCCAAACCTTTCAGGGGAGCATTTGCAACCGTTTGGCACCTTTTTTGAGTGAATTGCCAAATGTCAGATTTTTGATGAAATTGTGACCCCGGGCCTTAGAGATTTTTTCAAAAAAATCTTTTTCTGCCGGTGAAGTTGTCGAGGGCTGATTTCCTGTCCTGTGATAAAAAGCCTTCTGTTTCGACCGCCAAACCTTTCGGAGGAGCATTTGCAACCGTTTGGCACCATTTTTGAGTGAACTGCCAAAACTCAGATTTTTGATGAAATTGTGACCCCGGGGCCAAAAAAATATTTTTCTGCCGGTGAAGTTGTTGAGGGCTGATTTCCTGTCCTGTGATAAAAAGCCTTCGGTTTCGACCGCCAAACCTTTCAGGGGAGCATTTGCAACCGTTTGGCACCATTTTTGAGTGAATTGCCAAAAGTCAGATTTTTGATGAAATTGTGACACCGGGGCCAGTAAAATCTTTTTCTGCCGGTGAAGTTGTTGAGGGCTGATTTCCTGTCCTGTGATAAAAAGCCTTCTGTTTCGACCGCCAAACCTTTCAGGGGAGCATTTGCAACCGTTTGGCACCATTTTTGAGTGAATTGCCAAACGTCAGATTTTTGATGAAATTGTGACCCCGGGGCCAAAAAAATCTTTTTCTGCCGGTGAAGTTGTTGAGGGCTGATTTCCTGTCCTGTGATAAAAAGCCTTCTGTTTCGACCGCCAAACCTTTCAGGGGAGCATTTGCAACCATTTGGCACCATTTTTAAGTGAATTGCCAAAAGTCAGATTTCTGATGAAATTGTGACCCCGGGGCCAAAAAAATCATTTCTGCCGGTAAATTTGTCGAGGGCTGATTTCGTGTCCTGTGATAAAAAGCCTTCTGTTTCAACTGGCCAACCTTTCAGGGGAGCATTTGCAACCGTTTGGCACCTTTTTTGAGTGAATTGCCAAATGTCAGATTTTTGATGAAATTGTGACCCCGGGCCTTAGAGATTTTGCCAAAAAAATCTTTATCTGACGGTGAAGTTTTTGAGGGCTGATTTCCTGTCCTGTGATAAAAAGTCTTCTGTTTCGACCGCCAAACCTTTCAGAGGAGCATTAGCAACCGTTTGGCACCATTTTTGAGTGAACTGCCAAAAGTCAGATTTTTGATGAAATTGTGACCCCGGGGCCAAAAAAAACATTTCTGCCGGTAAAGTTGTCGAGGGCTGATTTCCTGTCCTGTGATAAAAAGCCTTCTGTTTCGACCGCCAAACCTTTCAGGGGAGCATTTGCAACAGTTTGGCACCTTTTTTGAGTGAATTGCCAAATGTCAGATTTTTGATGAAATTGTGACGCCGGGCCTTAGAGATTTTTTCAAAAAAACCTTTTTCTGCCGGTGAAGTTGTCGAGGGCTGATTTCCTGTCCTGTGATAAAAAGCCTTCTGTTTCGACCGCCAAACCTTTCAGGGGAGCATTTGCAACCGTTTGGCACCATTTTTGAGTGAATTGCCAAAAGTCAGATTTTTGATGAAATTGTGACCCCGGGGCCAAAAAAATCTTTCTCTGCCGGTGAAGTTGTTGAGGGTTGATTTCCTGTCCTGTGATAAAAAGCCTTCTGTTTCGACCGCCAAACCTTTCAGGGGAGCATTTGCAACCGTTTGGCACCTTTTTTGAGTGAATTGCCAAATGTCAGATTTTTGATGAAATTGTGACCCCGGGGCTTAGAGATTTTTTCAAAAAAAATTTTTTCTGCCGGCGAAGTTGTTGAGGGCTGATTTCCTGTTCTGTGAAAAAAAGCCTTCTGTTTCGACCGCCAAAACTTTCAGTGGAGCATTTGCAACCGTTTGGCACCATTTTTGAGTGAATTGCCAAAAGTCAGATTTTTGATGAAATTGTGACCCCATGGCCAAAAAAATCATTTTCTGCCGGTGAAGTTGTCGAGGGCTGATTTCCTGTCCTTTAATAAAAAGCCTTCTGTTTCGACCGCCAAACCTTTCAGGCGAGCATTTGCAACCGTTTGGAACCTTTTTTGAGTGAATTGCCAAAAGTCAGATTTTTGATGAAATTGTGACCCCGGGGCTTAGGGATTTTTTCAAAAAAATCTTTTTCTGCCGGTGAAGTTGTCGAGGGCTGATTTCCTGTCTGTTAATAAAAAGCCTTCTTTTTCGACCGCCAAACCTTTCAGGGGAGCATTTGCAACCGTTTGGCACCATTTTTGAGTGAATTGCCAAATGTCAGATTTTTGATGAAATTAGAGATTTTTTCAAAAAAATCTTTTTCTGCCGGTGAAGTTGTCGAGGGCTGATTTCCTGTCCTGTGATAAAAAGCCTTCAGTTTCGAAAGCCAAACCTTTCAGGGGAGCATTTGCAGCTGTTTGGCACCATTTTTGAATGAATTGCCAAAACTCAGATTTTTGATGAAATTGTGACCCCGGGGCCAAAAAAATCTTTTTATGCGGGTGAAGTTGTTGAGGGCTGATTTCCTGTCCTGTGATAAAAAGCCTTCTGTTTCGACCGCCAAACCTTTCAGGGGAGCATTTGCAACCGTTTGACACCTTTTTTGAGTGAATTGCGAAAAGTCAGATTTTTGATGAAATTGTGACCCCGGTGCCAATAAAATCTTTTTCTGCCGGTGAAGTTGTTGAGGGCTGATTTCCTGTCCTTTAATAAAAAGCCTTCTTTTTCGACCGCCAAACCTTTCAGGGGAGCATTTGCAACCGTTTCGCACCATTTTTGAGTGAATTGCCAAAAGTCAGATTTTTGATGAAATTGTGACCCCGGGGCCAGTAAAATCTTTTTCTGCCAGTGAAGTTGTTGAGGGCTGATTTCCTGTCCTGTGATAAAAAGCCTTCTGTTTCGACCGCCAAATCTTTCAGGGGAGCATTTGCAACCGTTTGGCACCTTTTTTGAGTGAATTGCCAAATGTCAGATTTTTGATGAAATTGTGACCCCGGGCCTTAGAGATTTTTTCAAAAAAATCTTTTTCTGCCGGTGAAGTTGTCGAGGGCTGATTTCCTGTCCTGTGATAAAAAGCCTTCTGTTTCGACCGCCAAACCTTTCAGAGGAGCATTTGCAACCGTTTGGCACCATTTTTGATTGAATTGCCAAAAGTCAGATTTTTGATGAAATTGTGACCCCGGGGCCAAAAAAATCTTTTTCTACTGGTGAAGTTGTTGAGGGCTGATTTCCTGTCCTTTAATAAAAAGCCTTCTGTTTCGACCGCCAAACCTTTCAGGGGAGCATTTGCAACCGTTTGGCACCGTTTTTGAGTGAATTGCCAAAGTCAGATTTTTGATGAAATTGTGACCCCGGGGCTTAGGGATTTTTTCAAAAAAATCTTTTTCTACCGGTGAAGTTGTCGAGGGCTGATTTCCGGTCCTTTAATAAAAAGCCTTCTGTTTCGACCGCCAAACCTTTCAGGGGAGCATTTGCAACCGTTTGGCACCATTTTTGAATGAATTGCCAAAAGTCAGATTTTTGATGAAATTGTGACCCCGGGGCCAAAAAAATCTTTTTCTGCCGGTGAAGTTGTTGAGGGCTGATTTCCTGTCCTGTGATAAAAAGCCTTCTGTTTCGACCGCCAAACCTTTCAGGGGAGCATTTGCAACCGTTTGGCACCATTTTTGAGTGAATTGCCAAAGTCAGATTTTTGATGAAATTGTGACCCTGGGGCCAAAAAAATCTTTTTCTGCCGGTGAAGTTGTTGAGGGCTGATTTCCTGTTCTGTGATAAAAAGTCTTCTGTTTCGACCGCCAAACCTTTCGGAGGAGCATTTGCAACCGTTTGGCACCATTTTTGAGTGAACTGCCAAAAGTCAGATTTCTGATGAAATTGTGACCCCGGGGCCAAAAAAATCATTTCTGCCGGTAAAGTTGTCGAGGGCTGATTTCCTGTCCTGTGATAAAAAGCCTTCTGTTTCGACCGCCAAACCTTTCAGGGGAGCATTTGCAACCGTTTGGCACCTTTTTTGAGTGAATTGCCAAATGTCAGATTTTTGATGAAATTGTGACCCCGGGCCTTAGAGATTTTTTCAAAAAAATCTTTTTCTGCCGGTGAAGTTGTCGAGGGCTGATTTCCTGTCCTGTGATAAAAAGCCTTCTGTTTCGACCGCCAAACCTTTCGGAGGAGCATTTGCAACCGTTTGGCACCATTTTTGAGTGAACTGCCAAAACTCAGATTTTTGATGAAATTGTGACCCCGGGGCCAAAAAAATATTTTTCTGCCAGTGAAGTTGTTGAGGGCTGATTTCCTGTCCTGTGATAAAAAGCCTTCTGTTTCGACCGCCAAACCTTTCAGGGGAGCATTTGCAACCGTTTGGCACCATTTTTGAGTGAATTGCCAAAAGTCAGATTTTTGATGAAATTGTGACACCGGGGCCAGTAAAATCTTTTTCTGCCGGTGAAGTTGTTGAGGGCTGATTTCCTGTCCTGTGATAAAAAGCCTTCTGTTTCGACCGCCAAACCTTTCAGGGGAGCATTTGCAACCGTTTGGCACCATTTTTGAGTGAATTGCCAAACGTCAGATTTTTGATGAAATTGTGACCCCGGGGCCAAAAAAATCTTTTTCTGCCGGTGAAGTTGTTGAGGGCTGATTTCCTGTCCTGTGATAAAAAGCCTTCTGTTTCGACCGCCAAACCTTTCAGGGGAGCATTTGCAACCATTTGGCACCATTTTTAAGTGAATTGCCAAAAGTCAGATTTCTGATGAAATTGTGACCCCGGGGCCAAAAAAATCATTTCTGCCGGTAAATTTGTCGAGGGCTGATTTCCTGTCCTGTGATAAAAAGCCTTCTGTTTCAACTGGCCAACCTTTCAGGGGAGCATTTGCAACCGTTTGGCACCTTTTTTGAGTGAATTGCCAAATGTCAGATTTTTGATGAAATTGTGACCCCGGGCCTTAGAGATTTTGCCAAAAAAATCTTTATCTGACGGTGAAGTTTTTGAGGGCTGATTTCCTGTCCTGTGATAAAAAGTCTTCTGTTTCGACCGCCAAACCTTTCAGAGGAGCATTAGCAACCGTTTGGCACCATTTTTGAGTGAATTGCCAAAAGTCAGATTTTTGATGAAATTGTGACCCCGGGCCTTAGAGATTTTTTCAAAAAAATCTTTTTCTGCCGGTGAAGTTGTCGAGGGCTGATTTCCTGTCCTGTGATAAAAAGCCTTCAGTTTCGACCACCAAACCTTTCAGGGGAGCATTTGCAACTGTTTGGCACCATTTTTGAAAGAATTAGCAAAAGTCAGATTTTTGATGAAATTGTGACCCCGGGGCCAAAAAAATCTTTTTCTGCGGGTGAAGTTGTTGAGGGCTGATTTCCTGTCCTGTGATAAAAAGCCTTCTGTTTCGACCGCCAAACCTTTCAGGGGAGCATTTGCAACCGTTTGGCACCTTTTTTGAGTGAATTGCGAAAAGTCAGATTTTTGATTAAATTTTGACCTCGGGGCCAAAAAAATCTTTTTCTGCTGGTGAAGTTGTCGAGGGCTGATTTCCTGTCCTTTAATAAAAAGCCTTCTGTTTCGACCGCCAAACCTTTCAGGGGAGCATTTGCAACCGTTTGGCACCGTTTTTGAGTGAATTGCCAAAAGTCAGATTTTTGATGAAATTGTGACCCCGGGGCTTAGGGATTTTTTCAAAAAAATCTTTTTCTGCCGGTGAAGTTGTTGAGGGCTGATTTCCTGTCCTGTGATAAAAAGCCTTCTGTTTCGACCGCCAAACCTTTCAGGGGAGCATTTGCAACCGTTTGGCACCATTTTTGAGTGAATTGCCAAACGTCAGATTTTTGATGAAATTGTGACCGCCAAAAAAATCTTTTTCTGCCGGTGAAGTTGTTGAGGGCTGATTTCCTGTTCTGTGATAAAAAGTCTTCTGTTTCGACCGCCAAACCTTTCAGGGGAGCATTTGCAACCGTTTGTCACCTTTTTTGAGTGAATTGCCAAATGTCAGATTTTTGATGAAATTGTGACCCCGGGCCTTAGAGATTTTTCCAAAAAAATCTTTATCTGACGGTGAAGTTTTTGAGGGCTGATTTCCTGTCCTGTGATAAAAAGTCTTCTGTTTCGACCGCCAAACCTTTCAGAGGAGCATATACAACCGTTTGGCACGATTTTTCAGTGAACTGCCAAAAGTCAGATTTTTGATGAAATTGTGACCCCGGGGCCAAAAAAAACTTTTTCGGCCGGTGAAGTTGTCGAGGGCTGATTTCCTGTCCTTTAATAAAAAGCCTTCTTTTTCGACCGCCAAACCTTTCAGGGGAGCATTTGCAACTGTTTGGCACCATTTTTGAATGAATTGCCAAAAGTCAGATTTTTGATGAAATTGTGACCCCGGGGCCAAAAAAATCTTTTTCTGCCGGTGAAGTTGTCGAGGGCTGATTTCCTGTCCTTTAATAAAAAGCCTTCTTTTTCGACCGCCAAACCTTTCAGGGGAGCATTTGCAACCGTTTCGCACCGTTTTTGAGTGAATTGCCAAAAGTCAGATTTTTGATGAAATTGTGACCCCGGGGCTTAGGGATTTTTTCAAAAAAATCTTTTTCTGCCGGTGAAGTTGTTGAGGGCTGATTTCCTGTCCTGTGATAAAAAGCCTTCTGTTTCGACAGCCAAACCTTTCAGGGGAGCATTTTCAACCGTTTGGCACCATTTTTGAGTGAATTGTCAAACGTCAGATTTTTGATGAAATCGTGACCGCCAAAAAAATCTTTTTCTGCCGGTGAAGTTGTTGAGGGCTGATTTCCTGTTCTGTGATAAAAAGTCTTCTGTTTCGACCGCCAAACCTTTCAGGGGAGCATTTGCAACCGTTTGGCACCTTTTTTGAGTGAATTGCCAAATGTCAGATTTTTGATGAAATTGTGACCCCGGGCCTTAGAGATTTTGCCAAAAAAATCTTTATCTGACGGTGAAGTTTTTGAGGGCTGATTTCCTGTCCTGTGATAAAAAGTCTTCTGTTTCGACCGCCAAACCTTTCAGAGGAGCATATACAACCGTTTGGCACCATTTTTCAGTGAACTGCCAAAAGTCAGATTTTTGATGCAATTGTGACCCCGGGGCCAAAAAAAACTTTTTCGGCCGGTGAAGTTGTCGAGGGCTGATTTCCTGTCCTTTAATAAAAAGCCTTCTTTTTCGACCGCCAAACCTTTCAGGGGAGCATTTGCAACTGTTTGGCACCATTTTTGAATGAATTGCCAAAAGTCAGATTTTTGATGAAATTGTGACCCCGGGGCCAAAAACATCTTTTTCTGCCGGTGAAGTTGTTGAGGGCTGATTTCCTGTCCTTTAATAAAAAGCCTTCTTTTTCGACCGCCAAACCTTTCAGGGGAGCATTTGCAACCGTTTCGCACCATTTTTGAGTGAATTGCCAAAAGTCAGATTTTTGATGAAATTGTGACCCCGGGGCCAAAAAAACATTTTTCTGCCGGTGAAGTTGTTGAGGGCTGATTTCCTGTCCTGTGATAAAAAGCCTTCTGTTTCGACCGCCAAACATTTCAGGGGAGCATTTGCAACCGTTTGGCACCATTTTTGAGTGAATTGCCAAACGTCAGATTTTTGATGAAATTGTGACCCCGGGGTCAAAAAAATCTTTTTCTGCCGGTGAAGTTGTTGAGGGCTGATTTCCTGTTCTGTGATATAAAGTCTTCTGTTTCGACCGCCAAACCTTTCAGGGGAGCATTTGCTACCGTTTGGCACCTTTTTTGAGTGAATTGCCAAATGTCAGATTTTTGATGAAATTGTGACCCCGGGCCTTAGAGATTTTTTAAAAAAAATCTTTTTCTGCCGGTGAAGTTGTCGAGGGCTGATTTCCTGTCCTGTGTTAAAAAGCCTTCTGTTTCGACCGCCAAACCTTTCGGAGGAGCATTTGCAACCGTTTGGCACCATTTTTGAGTGAACTGCCAAAAGTCAGATTTCTGATGAAATTGTGACCCCGGGGCCAAAAAAATCATTTCTGCCGGTAAATTTGTCGAGGGCTGATTTCCTGTCCTGTAATAAAAAGCCCTCTGTTTCAACCGGCCAACCTTTCAGGGGAGCATTTGCAACCGTTTGGCACCTTTTTTGAGTGAATTGCCAAATGTCAGATTTTTGATGAAATTGTGACCCCGGGCCTTAGAGATTTTTTCAAAAAAATCTTTTTCTGCCGGTGAAGTTGTCGAGGGCTGATTTCCTGTCCTGTGATAAAAAGCCTTCTGTTTCGACCGCCAAACCTTTCAGTGGAGCATTTGCAACCGTTTGGCACCATTTTTGAGTGAATTGCCAAAAGTCAGATTTTTGATGAAATTGTGACCCCGGGCCTTAGAGATTTTTTCAAAAAAATCTTTTTCTGCCGGTGAAGTTGTCGAGGGCTGATTTCCTGTCCTGTGATAAAAAGACTTCTGTTTCGACCGCCAAACCTTTCAGAGGAGCATTAGCAACCGTTTGGCACCATTTTTGAGTGAATTGCCAAAAGTCAGATTTTTGATGAAATTGTGACCCCGGGCCTTAGAGATTTTTTCAAAAAAATCTTTTTCTGCCGGTGAAGTTGTCGAGGGCTGATTTCCTGTCCTGTGATAAAAAGCCTTCAGTTTCGACCGCCAAACCTTTCAGGGGAGCATTTGCAACTGTTTGGCACCATTTTTGAAAGAATTAGCAAAAGTCAGATTTTTGATGAAATTGTAACCCCGGGGCCAAAAAAATCTTTTTCTGCGGGTGAAGTTGTTGAGGGCTGATTTCCTGTCCTGTGATAAAAAGTCTTCTGTTTCGACCGCCAAACCTTTCAGGGGAGCATTTGCAACCGTTTGGCACCTTTTTTGAGTGAATTGCCAAATGTCAGATTTTTGATGAAATTGTGACCCCGGGCCTTAGAGATTTTGCCAAAAAAATCTTTATCTGACGGTGAAGTTTTTGAGGGCTGATTTCCTGTCCTGTGATAAAAAGTCTTCTGTTTCGACCGCCAAACCTTTCAGAGGAGCATATACAACCGTTTGGCACCATTTTTCAGTGAACTGCCAAAAGTCAGATTTTTGATGAAATTGAGACCCCGGGGCCAAAAAAATCTTTTTCTGCCGGTGAAGTTGTCGAGGGCTGATTTCCTGTCCTTTAATAAAAAGCCTTCTTTTTCGACCGCCAAACCTTTCAGGGGAGCATTTGCAACCGTTTCGCACCGTTTTTGAGTGAATTGCCAAAAGTCAGATTTTTGATGAAATTGTGACCCCGGGGCTTAGGGATTTTTTCAAAAAAATCTTTTTCTGTCGGTGAAGTTGTTGAGGGCTGATTTCCTGTCCTGTGATAAAAAGCCTTCTGTTTCGACAGCCAAACCTTTCAGGGGAGCATTTTCAACCGTTTGGCACCATTTTTGAGTGAATTGTCAAACGTCAGATTTTTGATGAAATCGTGACCGCCAAAAAAATCTTTTTCTGCCGGTGAAGTTGTTGAGGGCTGATTTCCTGTCCTGTGATAAAAAGACTTCTGTTTCGACCGCCAAACCTTTCAGAGGAGCATTAGCAACCGTTTGGCACCATTTTTGAGTGAATTGCCAAAAGTCAGATTTTTGATGAAATTGTGACCCCGGGCCTTAGAGATTTTTTCAAAAAAATCTTTTTCTGCCGGTGAAGTTGTCGAGGGCTGATTTCCTGTCCTGTGATAAAAAGCCTTCAGTTTCGACCGCCAAACCTTTCAGGGGAGCATTTGCAACTGTTTGGCACCATTTTTGAAAGAATTAGCAAAAGTCAGATTTTTGATGAAATTGTAACCCCCGGGGCCAAAAAAATCTTTTTCTGCGGGTGAAGTTGTTGAGGGCTGATTTCCTGTCCTGTGATAAAAAGTCTTCTGTTTCGACCGCCAAACCTTTCAGGGGAGCATTTGCAACCGTTTGGCACCTTTTTTGAGTGAATTGCCAAATGTCAGATTTTTGATGAAATTGTGACCCCGGGCCTTAGAGATTTTGCCAAAAAAATCTTTATCTGACGGTGAAGTTTTTGAGGGCTGATTTCCTGTCCTGTGATAAAAAGTCTTCTGTTTCGACCGCCAAACCTTTCAGAGGAGCATATACAACCGTTTGGCACCATTTTTCAGTGAACTGCCAAAAGTCAGATTTTTGATGAAATTGAGACCCCGGGGCCAAAAAAATCTTTTTCTGCCGGTGAAGTTGTCGAGGGCTGATTTCCTGTCCTTTAATAAAAAGCCTTCTTTTTCGACCGCCAAACCTTTCAGGGGAGCATTTGCAACCGTTTCGCACCGTTTTTGAGTGAATTGCCAAAAGTCAGATTTTTGATGAAATTGTGACCCCGGGGCTTAGGGATTTTTTCAAAAAAATCTTTTTCTGTCGGTGAAGTTGTTGAGGGCTGATTTCCTGTCCTGTGATAAAAAGCCTTCTGTTTCGACAGCCAAACCTTTCAGGGGAGCATTTTCAACCGTTTGGCACCATTTTTGAGTGAATTGTCAAACGTCAGATTTTTGATGAAATCGTGACCGCCAAAAAAATCTTTTTCTGCCGGTGAAGTTGTTGAGGGCTGATTTCCTGTTCTGTGATAAAAAGTCTTCTGTTTCGACCGCCAAACCTTTCAGGGGAGCATTTGCAACCGTTTGGCACCTTTTTTGAGTGAATTGCCAAATGTCAGATTTTTGATGAAATTGTGACCCCGGGCCTTAGAGATTTTGCCAAAAAAATCTTTATCTGACGGTGAAGTTTTTGAGGGCTGATTTCCTGTCCTGTGATAAAAAGTCTTCTGTTTCGACCGCCAAACCTTTCAGAGGAGCATATACAACCGTTTGGCACCATTTTTCAGTAAACTGCCAAAAGTCAGATTTTTGATGCAATTGTGACCCCGGGGCCAAAAAAAACTTTTTCGGCCGGTGAAGTTGTCGAGTGCTGATTTCCTGTCCTTTAATAAAAAGCCTTCTTTTTCGACCGCCAAACCTTTCAGGGGAGCATTTGCAACTGTTTGGCACCATTTTTGAATGAATTGCCAAAAGTCAGATTTTTGATGAAATTGTGACCCCGGGGCCAAAAACATCTTTTTCTGCCGGTGAAGTTGTTGAGGGCTGATTTCCTGTCCTTTAATAAAAAGCCTTCTTTTTCGACCGCCAAACCTTTCAGGGGAGCATTTGCAACCGTTTCGCACCATTTTTGAGTGAATTGCCAAAAGTCAGATTTTTGATGAAATTGTGACCCCGGGGCCAAAAAAACATTTTTCTGCCGGTGAAGTTGTTGAGGGCTGATTTCCTGTCCTGTGATAAAAAGCCTTCTGTTTCGACCGCCAAACATTTCAGGGGAGCATTTGCAACCGTTTGGCACCATTTTTGAGTGAATTGCCAAACGTCAGATTTTTGATGAAATTGTGACCCCGGGGCCAAAAAAATCTTTTTCTGCCGGTGAAGTTGTTGAGGGCTGATTTCCTGTTCTGTGATATAAAGTCTTCTGTTTTGACCGCCAAACCTTTCAGGGGAGCATTTGCTACCGTTTGGCACCTTTTTTGAGTGAATTGCCAAATGTCAGATTTTTGATGAAATTGTGACCCCGGGCCTTAGAGATTTTTTAAAAAAAATCTTTTTCTGCCGGTGAAGTTGTCGAGGGCTGATTTCCTGTCCTGTGTTAAAAAGCCTTCTGTTTCGACCGCCAAACCTTTCGGAGGAGCATTTGCAACCGTTTGGCACCATTTTTGAGTGAACTGCCAAAAGTCAGATTTCTGATGAAATTGTGACCCCGGGGCCAAAAAAATCATTTCTGCCGGTAAATTTGTCGAGGGCTGATTTCCTGTCCTGTGATAAAAAGCCCTCTGTTTCAACCGGCCAACCTTTCAGGGGAGCATTTGCAACCGTTTGGCACCTTTTTTGAGTGAATTGCCAAATGTCAGATTTTTGATGAAATTGTGACCCCGGGCCTTAGAGATTTTTTCAAAAAAATCTTTTTCTGCCGGTGAAGTTGTCGAGGGCTGATTTCCTGTCCTGTGATAAAAAGCCTTCTGTTTCGACCGCCAAACCTTTCAGTGGAGCATTTGCAACCGTTTGGCACCATTTTTGAGTGAATTGCCAAAAGTCAGATTTTTGATGAAATTGTGACCCCGGGCCTTAGAGATTTTTTCAAAAAAATCTTTTTCTGCCGGTGAAGTTGTCGAGGGCTGATTTCCTGTCCTGTGATAAAAAGCCTTCTGTTTCGACCGCCAAACCTTTCAGAGGAGCATTAGCAACCGTTTGGCACCATTTTTGAGTGAATTGCCAAAAGTCAGATTTTTGATGAAATTGTGACCCCGGGCCTTAGAGATTTTTTCAAAAAAATCTTTTTCTGCCGGTGAAGTTGTCGAGGGCTGATTTCCTGTCCTGTGATAAAAAGCCTTCAGTTTCGACCGCCAAACCTTTCAGGGGAGCATTTGCAACTGTTTGGCACCATTTTTGAAAGAATTAGCAAAAGTCAGATTTTTGATGAAATTGTAACCCCGGGGCCAAAAAAATTTTTTCTGCGGGTGAAGTTGTTGAGGGCTGATTTCCTGTCCTGTGATAAAAAGCCTTCTGTTTCGACCGCCAAACCTTTCAGGGGAGCATTTGCAACCGTTTGGCACCTTTTTTGAGTGAATTGCCAAAAGTCAGATTTTTGATGAAATTGTGACCCCGGGGCTTAGGGATTTTTTCAAAAAAATCTTTTTCTGCCGGTGAAGTTGTCGAGGGCTGATTTCTTGTCTGTTAATAAAAAGCCTTCTTTTTCGACCGCCAAACCTTTCAGGGGAGCATTTGCAACCGTTTGGCACCATTTTTGAGTGAATTGCCAAACGTCAGATTTTTGATGAAATTGTGACCCCGGGGCCAAAAAAATCTTTTTCTGCCGGTGAATTTGTTGAGGGCTGATTTCCTGTTCTGTGATAAAAAATCTTCTGTTTCGACCGCCAAACCTTTCAGGGGAGCATTTGCAACCGTTTGGCACCTTTTTTGAGTGAATTGCCAAATGTCAGATTTTTGATGAAATTGTGACCCCGGGCCTTAGAGATTTTTTCAAAAAAATCTTTTTCTGCCGGTGAAGTTGTCGAGGGCTGATTTCCTGTCCTGTGATAAAAAGCCTTCTGTTCCGACCGCCAAACCTTTCGGAGGAGCATTTGCAACCGTTTGGCACCATTTTTGAGTGAGCTGCCAAAAGTCAGATTTTTGATGAAATTGTGACCCCGGGGCCAAAAAAATCTTTTTCTGCCGGTGAAGTTGTCGAGGGCTGATTTCCTGTCCTGTGATAAAAAGCCTTCTGTTTCGACCGCCAAACCTTTCAGAGGAGCATTAGCAACCGTTTGGCACCATTTTTGAGTGAATTGCCAAAAGTCAGATTTTTGATGAAATTGTGACCCCGGGCCTTAGAGATTTTTTCAAAAAAATCTTTTTCTGCCGGTGAAGTTGTCGAGGGCTGATTTCCTGTCCTGTGATAAAAAGCCTTCAGTTTCGACCGCCAAACCTTTCAGGGGAGCATTTGCAACTGTTTGGCACCATTTTTGAAAGAATTAGCAAAAGTCAGATTTTTGATGAAATTGTGACCCCGGGGCCAAAAAAATCTTTTTCTGCGGGTGAAGTTGTTGAGGGCTGATTTCCTGTCCTGTGATAAAAAGCCTTTTGTTTCGACCGCCAAACCTTTCAGGGGAGCATTTGCAACCGTTTGGCACCTTTTTTGAGTGAATTGCGAAAAGTCAGATTTTTGATGAAATTTTGACCCCGGGGCCAAAAAAATCTTTTTCTGCTGGTGAAGTTGTCGAGGGCTGATTTCCTGTCCTTTAATAAAAAGCCTTCTGTTTCGACCGCCAAACCTTTCAGGGGAGCATTTGCAACCGTTTGGCACCGTTTTTGAGTGAATTGCCAAAAGTCAGATTTTTGATGAAATTGTGACCCCGGGGCTTAGGGATTTTTTCAAAAAAATCTTTTTCTGCCGGTGAAGTTGTTGAGGGCTGATTTCCTGTCCTGTGATAAAAAGCCTTCTGTTTCGACCGCCAAACCTTTCAGGGGAGCATTTGCAACCGTTTGGCACCATTTTTGAGTGAATTGCCAAACGTCAGATTTTTGATGAAATTGTGACCGCCAAAAAAATCTTTTTCTGCCGGTGAAGTTGTTGAGGGCTGATTTCCTGTTCTGTGATAAAAAGTCTTCTGTTTCGACCGCCAAACCTTTCAGGGGAGCATTTGCAACCGTTTGGCACCTTTTTTGAGTGAATTGCCAAATGTCAGATTTTTGATGAAATTGTGACCCCGGGCCTTAGAGATTTTGCCAAAAAAATCTTTATCTGACGGTGAAGTTTTTGAGGGCTGATTTCCTGTCCTGTGATAAAAAGTCTTCTGTTTCGACCGCCAAACCTTTCAGAGGAGCATATACAACCGTTTGGCACCATTTTTCAGTAAACTGCCAAAAGTCAGATTTTTGATGCAATTGTGACCCCGGGGCCAAAAAAAACTTTTTCGGCCGGTGAAGTTGTCGAGGGCTGATTTCCTGTCCTTTAATAAAAAGCCTTCTTTTTCGACCGCCAAACCTTTCAGGGGAGCATTTGCAACTGTTTGGCACCATTTTTGAATGAATTGCCAAAAGTCAGATTTTTGATGAAATTGTGACCCCGGGGCCAAAAACATCTTTTTCTGCCGGTGAAGTTGTTGAGGGCTGATTTCCTGTCCTTTAATAAAAAGCCTTCTTTTTCGACCGCCAAACCTTTCAGGGGAGCATTTGCAACCGTTTCGCACCATTTTTGAGTGAATTGCCAAAAGTCAGATTTTTGATGAAATTGTGACCCCGGGGCCAAAAAAACATTTTTCTGCCGGTGAAGTTGTTGAGGGCTGATTTCCTGTCCTGTGATAAAAAGCCTTCTGTTTCGACCGCCAAACATTTCAGGGGAGCATTTGCAACCGTTTGGCACCATTTTTGAGTGAATTGCCAAACGTCAGATTTTTGATGAAATTGTGACCCCGGGGCCAAAAAAATCTTTTTCTGCCGGTGAAGTTGTTGAGGGCTGATTTCCTGTTCTGTGATATAAAGTCTTCTGTTTCGACCGCCAAACCTTTCAGGGGAGCATTTGCTACCGTTTGGCACCTTTTTTGAGTGAATTGCCAAATGTCAGATTTTTGATGAAATTGTGACCCCGGGCCTTAGAGATTTTTTAAAAAAAATCTTTTTCTGCCGGTGAAGTTGTCGAGGGCTGATTTCCTGTCCTGTGTTAAAAAGCCTTCTGTTTCGACCGCCAAACCTTTCGGAGGAGCATTTGCAACCGTTTGGCACCATTTTTGAGTGAACTGCCAAAAGTCAGATTTCTGATGAAATTGTGACCCCGGGGCCAAAAAAATCATTTCTGCCGGTAAATTTGTCGAGGGCTGATTTCCTGTCCTGTGATAAAAAGCCCTCTGTTTCAACCGGCCAACCTTTCAGGGGAGCATTTGCAACCGTTTGGCACCTTTTTTGAGTGAATTGCCAAATGTCAGATTTTTGATGAAATTGTGACCCCGGGCCTTAGAGATTTTTTCAAAAAAATCTTTTTCTGCCGGTGAAGTTGTCGAGGGCTGATTTCCTGTCCTGTGATAAAAAGCCTTCTGTTTCGACCGCCAAACCTTTCAGAGGAGCATTAGCAACCGTTTGGCACCATTTTTGAGTGAATTGCCAAAAGTCAGATTTTTGATGAAATTGTGACCCCGGGCCTTAGAGATTTTTTCAAAAAAATCTTTTTCTGCCGGTGAAGTTGTCGAGGGCTGATTTCCTGTCCTGTGATAAAAAGCCTTCAGTTTCGACCGCCAAACATTTCAGGGGAGCATTTGCAACTGTTTGGCACCATTTTTGAAAGAATTAGCAAAAGTCAGATTTTTGATGAAATTGTAACCCCGGGGCCAAAAAATTTTTTTCTGCGGGTGAAGTTGTTGAGGGCTGATTTCCTGTCCTGTGATAAAAAGCCTTCTGTTTCGACCGCCAAACCTTTCAGGGGAGCATTTGCAACCGTTTGGCACCTTTTTTGAGTGAATTGCCAAAAGTCAGATTTTTGATGAAATTGTGACCCCGGGGCTTAGGGATTTTTTCAAAAAAATCTTTTTCTGCCGGTGAAGTTGTCGAGGGCTGATTTCCTGTCTGTTAATAAAAAGCCTTCTTTTTCGACCGCCAAACCTTTCAGGGGAGCATTTGCAACCGTTTGGCACCATTTTTGAGTGAATTGCCAAACGTCAGATTTTTGATGAAATTGTGACCCCGGGGCCAAAAAAATCTTTTTCTGCCGGTGAATTTGTTGAGGGCTGATTTCCTGTTCTGTGATAAAAAGTCTTCTGTTTCGACCGCCAAACCTTTCAGGGGAGCATTTGCAACCGTTTGGCACCTTTTTTGAGTGAATTGCCAAATGTCAGATTTTTGATGAAATTGTGACCCCGGGCCTTAGAGATTTTTTCAAAAAAATCTTTTTCTGCCGGTGAAGTTGTCGAGGGCTGATTTCCTGTCCTGTGATAAAAAGCCTTCTGTTCCGACCGCCAAACCTTTCGGAGGAGCATTTGCAACCGTTTGGCACCATTTTTGAGTGAGCTGCCAAAAGTCAGATTTTTGATGAAATTGTGACCCCGGGGCCAAAAATATCTTTTTCTGCCGCTGAAGTTGTCGAGGGCTGATTTCCTGTCCTGTGATAAAAAGCCTTCTGTTTCGACCGCCAAACCTTTCAGAGGAGCATTAGCAACCGTTTGGCACCATTTTTGAGTGAATTGCCAAAAGTCAGATTTTTGATGAAATTGTGACCCCGGGCCTTAGAGATTTTTTCAAAAAAATCTTTTTCTGCCGGTGAAGTTGTCGAGGGCTGATTTCCTGTCCTGTGATAAAAAGCCTTCAGTTTCGACCGCCAAACCTTTCAGGGGAGCATTTGCAACTGTTTGGCACCATTTTTGAAAGAATTAGCAAAAGTCAGATTTTTGATGAAATTGTGACCCCGGGGCCAAAAAAATCTTTTTCTGCGGGTGAAGTTGTTGAGGGCTGATTTCCTGTCCTGTGATAAAAAGCCTTCTGTTTCGACCGCCAAACCTTTCAGGGGAGCATTTGCAACCGTTTGGCACCTTTTTTGAGTGAATTGCGAAAAGTCAGATTTTTGATGAAATTTTGACCCCGGGGCCAAAAAAATCTTTTTCTGCTGGTGAAGTTGTCGAGGGCTGATTTCCTGTCCTTTAATAAAAAGCCTTCTGTTTCGACCGCCAAACCTTTCAGGGGAGCATTTGCAACCGTTTGGCACCGTTTTTGAGTGAATTGCCAAAAGTCAGATTTTTGATGAAATTGTGACCCCGGGGCTTAGGGATTTTTTCAAAAAAATCTTTTTCTGCCGGTGAAGTTGTTGAGGGCTGATTTCCTGTCCTGTGATAAAAAGCCTTCTGTTTCGACCGCCAAACCTTTCAGGGGAGCATTTGCAACCGTTTGGCACCATTTTTGAGTGAATTGCCAAACGTCAGATTTTTGATGAAATTGCGACCGCCAAAAAAATCTTTTTCTGCCGGTGAAGTTGTTGAGGGCTGATTTCCTGTTCTGTGATAAAAAGTCTTCTGTTTCGACCGCCAAACCTTTCAGGGGAGCATTTGCAACCGTTTGGCACCTTTTTTGAGTGAATTGCCAAATGTCAGATTTTTGATGAAATTGTGACCCCGGGCCTTAGAGATTTTGCCAAAAAAATCTTTATCTGACGGTGAAGTTTTTGAGGGCTGATTTCCTGTCCTGTGATAAAAAGTCTTCTGTTTCGACCGCCAAACCTTTCAGAGGAGCATATACAACCGTTTGGCACCATTTTTCAGTGAACTGCCAAAAGTCAGATTTTTGATGAAATTGTGACCCCGGGGCCAAAAAAATCTTTTTCGGCCGGTGAAGTTGTCGAGGGCTGATTTCCTGTCCTTTAATAAAAATCCTTCTTTTTCGACCGCCAAACCTTTCAGGGGAGCATTTGCAACTGTTTGGCACCATTTTTGAATGAATTGCCAAAGGTCAGATTTTTGATGAAATTGTGACCCCGGGGCCAAAAAAATCTTTTTCTGCCGGTGAAGTTGTCGAGGGCTGATTTCCTGTCCTTTAATAAAAAGCCTTCTTTTTCG